>NW_016192844.1:0-3370 GCF_001687245.7 Rhagoletis zephyria | reverse complement strand
GGCCTAAGACCGTTAGTCCCTATGACTGGCTTTGAAATTTAAGGAAGAATTTTTGAAAGAAGCTAAATCTAATATCCCAATAAGATCACTTAGGTGCTTTACACGTAAAGAACCCCTTTCTTTCAACAACTATACTCAAAGTAGGCTTTACAGGCGATGAAATACCTAAGCAAGTTATATTCGAGTATGCAAAACTAAGTATTGATTTTTATATACCACCGCTCAGGCAATGCAATAAGTGTGAACCTCTAGTTCATCGCACAGCAAACTTATGAACTTCCACGTGGTCAATGGTGGTGCGAGAGTCGTCATAGCTCTCCACAGAAAGATAAGTTAAAAAAAAAAAAATTATTTTATATTATATAACTGTTTGTAATGCTTACTTTCCTCCCAATCTTATCATAAATGAGTTAGAGGATGAAGTCCTTAGAATCATAACGTCCCTTGAGACATATACAAATGCGTAACTGACTCCTGGCTGACTTCAATGCCAGAGCCATTGGGTAAGCAATGACTCACCCAGGGACAAACATCTGCAAAGAGCCATCCTGCGATCAAATTGTCTGACTTTAAATAATGGCGACTTCACTTTTCAAAGAGACATTTGCGTCAGCATTGGCTCGATATTGGATATATCTTTTTCAAACAGTAACTTCGCTTACAATCGGTCGGTGGAAAGCACCACTACCCCATCACCATAAAACCGAATAGAGTATCCATGAGTGCCAACACCTTTGTTGCCAGGAAATAACTGTTTCAATCTTTAAATTAAATTAAATGCGAGCCTAATTTAGGTGAGTTTCAGAATATAATATAGGACGATACAACAGCTTCCACATTCACCACTAGGAGAAAAGAACGCCCACGCCATGGTGGAATGAACATGTCGATATCATGTTCAAATTCATTAAAATTGGTTTCAAAAAAACCAAAATAATACCAAACCCCGACAATTTTGAGAATATGATAACAATGAGGAAAAACTGATAAACTGCGGTTAAAAAGCCAAAAACGAAAATTTCAGCAACCAAATAGATGGTATTAGCTCGGGAATAGGCAAGAACCCTTGGCAGTTCGTTAAAGGCTATGGGGCGACTACAGTCAGAGCAGGGATGGAACGGTGAGAATAACCAAGCCTTTAATTCTGCTAGAATAATAAGTCCCCACACAAACGACCTGCTTACCACCAACGCAAAAGCCGAACTGGACACAAGGCTTATTTTAACGCATGAAGGATTGCTCAAAAGTAAAGAAAGGTTCAGCATCCAGAATCGACAGAAAATGTTGAATGATTAAGCCCTGAATGGCGGCTTTTTATCAAATCAAATTCCAATCCTCTGGAAGACGATACTAATCGTTCCCATTCCAAAAATAAACAAAGATCTTAGTTACTTCCAAAACTTCATTAATTTCTGTACTGCTAAAAATAAATAACAGTTGCATTAAAGCCAGATTATACACCTAGATTGAATCAAATAATTTGCTGACCCTTACGACTATCGCATATAGGAAAAACAGATCGGCAGAAATAAGCGTAAACCAAATCTTACACAAACTTGCTCTTCAGTAAAAATGGAATAGAGATCAACATCGTCCAAATAATTTTAACAAATCTAACCAACGAGTACCATTTCATTGCGTTCAGCGCAAATTTTATGTCTATAAAAATTTTAAAGCTTGGTAAAAACACTAAGGGCTGGTTTCTCCAACCCCTCCTGAGCTTAGTTTTTCAACTGTTCATTAAAGCCTGTGACTTTTTGAGTGATTTTTGTGTGTGTATATAGTTTAACTTAAAACTTAAAGTATCAACCAGCTGCACACCTTTTAGAAGTTAGGTAAGTGATTCTAGTTTCCTTTTGTTTATCATTGCTTTAAAGTTGAAACTCAGTGAAGTGCGGTATGTGCAACTTCCACCGATGTAGACATTGGAATGGCCAAAAAACCCAGAATTTTAAACAATGACGATATGACAGGATTTTATAAACTTTCAAGCGACGGATTGAAAAAAATTTGTAGAAGCATAATTAGTGAAATGTCTTAAGTACCCAGCGACATGGAGGCTGACGATAGAGAAGGAAAATAGAAGGAAAAAATAACTATAGATTTTAATATGGCTGAAAAAGTTAAGATGGCAAGCCAGAATCAGCAATTCTGGTCAAATACCCGTCAATCCGACAATTTTTAAATGCCAAATCTTTATACTAGAAGACTCGTCGAAATGTCAGGCGAGGAAGAATGAACAACTTCTCTCTGGCTTAACGCCCTTCAGCCAGATTAAAGATAATTTTAAAGTGCAAAATTTATACTTGATTTATGCCATAGGGTAGTCTCTTTATAAAGTTACTTTTAAAAATATTTATGCAGCGAATAATTGTCTACTGGTCAATAGAATAAAAAAGAGGAGATTGAAGCCAATATGCTTCAATGACTATGACATACTTTCAACGACAATTGGCAATCCTAGTATTGAATGACGGTCGACCAGAGAACGCGAGCGACCGAGAGAACGTCAGTCTACTTCAGCTGAGGCAATGTGCGAATTGTGGTAGAGTAGGGCACGACACCTTTGGGTGTAAATAAAAAAAGATGCTCATAATGTGGCAAAATTGAGTGTGACAAAGAATAATGAAAAACAAACAGCTGCTCACACTGGGAAAAATAAATGTCGGTGAGTCACATCAAGACTGTCAAAAAATTGCCAAAGAAAGAGTCTAATACAGACATATGTATATTTTCCGAAAAACTCAAATCGATTTGATATACTGGCCGAAGAAGAGGAAAATTTTCAGTCTATTGGCAAAGAGAATATATCTCTACACACAACGGAATACGTAAATAGAAATTTTACAAAATGAAAATACAACAATGTTTTCAAAAGGGACTTGAAAGAGAATTACAGACAAAAACAAAAGTCAAAACGAGTGTAAACCAAAATTCGCTTTTATACCCTAAGGACATCGTAACGCAGTTTGAAAGACTGATAGCAGAAATGATAAAAAATACCCAAAATGTAACAATTCAGGCCAACGATTAAAAATATTTCAGCAATTCAAAGGTAAAATAGAGTAGATACAATTCAAGTTATGTCGATTAAAGGAAAACTAAAGCCAATGTCAACACTCTCCTCATAGTGCCACTAAAAAAGAAAAAGAAAGCACAAGCTGCCGCTTCGGCACTTGGCAAACTTAAGAAAATGGCATGGACTCCGTAGCCGGTGATAACTGGAGTTACCGATGCGGACTCAGGTGCGACTAAAAAGCTAAAAGTTACGGATAATGTACAGGTGACGGGTTTTTTATGAGCTCTCCAAGCATGGAGGCCTCTTAACACGTTCGGCTGAAGTGCGGGAATTCCCGTCATTCATGTTTCC
>NW_016192843.1:0-3370 GCF_001687245.7 Rhagoletis zephyria | reverse complement strand
ACTAATGCATGAAAATCCTAACCTCAAAAAAATCACCCGTTATGTAGCTGCTTCTGCAAAATTCAATACAAACTTTGCACTTCAAATTTTTGTGAGTTCTACGTTAACTTTCGCATTTAATTTTATTATTTTTTTATATATTTTTTGCAGTAAAAATAATTGCAGCACTTAACGGTTACATAGTAGTGTCTACCTACTGTCATGTCCACCTTGTTTCATTAATCGCTCGTGTCAATTGTTTGTTTTGAAAATTGCTACAAAGGAAAAGTGGTACTCAAAAATAACAAAGAAAGCTTGAGCAAAGAAGATAACGAATTGAAGTGAAGTAAAATAGAAAACAGAGCTGATGCTTGTTCAACATTAAAGTTGCTTTTAGAAAGCACAAAAAGAGGTGTCATATTTGTTTAATTAAACATAGTTTTTAATAAGAAAAATTTTGCTCTTTTTGTTGTTTGCTTTTACATAATTGACATGATTGTTCTATGTGTAATATTTTTGTATTTAGATATACATATGTAGTTAGTTATATATCTCCTAATATACTAGTATTTTTGCCATGAAAGTGCTTCGCATAAAATCCATTTGCCGTTAGGGGGCGGCAAAAAAGTGCAGGTCCCTCCACTTTTATAATAACATCAAGACGCAAAAGTCGAAGCGTAAAAAAATATATATCTATATATGGGTCATTCCCAACAAACTTTACACCTCAATCTTTTACATTCTTTATAGAAAAAAGAAGACACATATTTTTTTATTTCATCATAATATTCGAAAATCTCGAAAAAAAAATCCGAAATTTTTAACTCACAGAGAACCACCTTTTTTTAAATCCTAGAAATTCAGTTAAGTAATCAGAATTTGCGTGGTTACCTCGGCTTTCCCTTAGAGTGTGAGATAGATTTGAACAAATAATTTTTTGTATTAAAAAATTTTATTTTTTTATATTTTTTTAATCAGTTTTTATTAAGTATACAACATTGGATTTTTTTTTTGTATTCTAAATAGTTGACAAACCTTATGGAGTACATTTTAAATATTTTAGAATGGAAAAACCAAGATTGTAGAAATTACGAGTTTTTTCACGCCTGCGTACATAAAGTAGCACTGCCAGCGCATGCCTGCGCGCTGAAACTTTATTTACGCACTTTAACTTCTACAGTTTTGGTTTTCCATTCTCAAATTTGTACAGTGTACTCCATAAAAAAAATTTATTTTTTAATGCAAAAAATTAATTATTCAAACCTATCTCACACTCCAATGGAAAAGCGAGGTAATTACGCACATTTTGATCACTTAACGGAGTTTCTCGGACAAATAGTTTGTTTATGAACTGCAAAGAATTGAAAAAAGATTCTTCTTAAGCTGTACTGCCTTTACTTTTAATAACACTAACAGTGACTCAGAAAAATATTTTCCTTTAATATTTTTACGATATTCGAAATGATTGTAAAGGTAAATTTTTTTAGTGAATTTATTATAAGAATATAGTTCATTCTACAACAAAAATCGCGTAAACCAAAATTTCAGATTTTCGAGAAAATCAAGAAAAATTCAGCAAATTTCCATAAAAATTTTAAATTATCAATAAAATACTTGCACTTTTTTATAGCAAAACTTAATGGGCTATGAAACTGCATACTCGATATTTTTTTAATCTGATTAAAAAGTTTCACATTTAAATGAAAGTTTGCGGAATTTTTAATAAGTTTCTTTAATATTTTATTTACATGGTTCTTGTTGTAGAAAGGGGTATAGATATTCATTTTTAATAAACATTTTACCATGAGAAACGCTTTCATTATCTTAAAAAAAAAAACAATGCAAAATGCCTTTGTGAATCACTGTATGCGCTACATATATTTACACTGAATGCCAGACGGCAGCCCTACTTCCATTACCTTAACTGACACTACCCTTTGTGAGCTTGTATTGCAAAGTTTTAAAATAATAAACGCAATCAGCGTGTACAACACACAGCTACCCTTCCGTGACAATCACCCGCATCCGGCACTATGGCTTATCCTTACGAACACAGAAATAGCATTCAATACTCATGCAATATTTTTGAACCGTTCGTTTCAAATGCGAAAATTAAATTTCTACCAAATTGTACTCAAATCCATCGTTGTCATGCATATACGTTGTAGTTGTCATTGTCGTTTTAGTTGGCTAGTGACAATGACATTTTACATTGCATTTGAATACTTTGAACACAAACAAATTCAATTCATTTCGCAAATTCTTAAGCGCAATATATACAGTACATACATACAAGTATGAATATGTATGCATAAATGTTTGTATGGCTGTCTTTATATGTAGAGCGAGTATTTATCTACACTCAAGTAGTGAGAAAGTTTTTTCCATTTATCGCTTCCGCAACGGCCATTCAGTGTCTGTCATGGCAATCTGCTGTAGTTCACTTGCAGATTTTGTTTCAATTTCTCTGCCCACTTTTCATACTTGTAATCCGACACCGGCATCCACTCACTCACTCTGCCCCTGGAGCGCTCTCTCCCCACACAAAAGGCGCCTGGCTTCCGTGCTTCTCCTACTCGGCCATAGAATGCAATTATTCGCCTTGAGTTGGAATTAAAAATGGAATAAATTTCAAACAGATACGGTGTGAAGCGAGCTCCGAAGAGGATATTTAATTAAAAAATCTCATCTCATCTTTGCACGAGTTGCTTTGATATGCAAACAGCCTTTTGTTTTTGTTTTTGTTTTTTCGGTTTGCCACGACGGTTTTTCTTTGGCTTCGGCAAACGCTGCTCACCAACGAAATACGTACATATTTTCTTTAACCATTTTATTTGCTTTTGTTTAATTTTTTAATTCTTTTAAGTTTCAAATTTTTTTTTTGCTTCTCGCTTTTACCAAAAGCTTACTTTTTGGTGTTTTTCGACAACATCGTTTTGCAGCAGTACCTTGCAAATGGGTATAGGCAGTCTAACCACAGCGACTGACTGACAGACAGACAGACAGACAGACGACCAGGCAGGCGGCGGCGGTGATGTGGTTGGCGCCCGCCACTCAGCCATTGACTTTTCTCTTAATTGAGATTCTGTTCTTTGCCAGTGTTTGTCGTGCCCCCAACGTTTTGCAGCTGGTACTTTAACACCATTGGCACAATGTAGCCGCGTGACAGTAGTAGAAGTGTGCCACGCCTCCCCCTTCTGAATTTATTTGGTTATCAGCTTTAACATATTTATGGTTCGCCTGAAGGGGTTAGACGTTTTTTAGTTGGCGTGTATTGTTTGATTTTGACGTAGAATACGTCTTACCTTAAGGTATGGGGGCTATGTTCAAATGTTGTAGTTGTAATTTTTAGAGCTTCACAAAAACGCTTATTGCACGAGAACTAATAAAG
>NW_016192841.1:0-3371 GCF_001687245.7 Rhagoletis zephyria | reverse complement strand
AATTTGCTGGAACTTTATGTGGGATCTGTATGACAGTCCCATAAAATAAATTTGAAAAATTGATTGAAATAGTAACTCTTCTGACTATGAATTTTTGAGGAAAATTATCCCTTTTGACTATTTAGGCAAAAATATTTTGCAAAACGAAGAAAAGTTTAACATTTTAACAGTCAGGAAAAACTTAAGCAATTTTGCTTAAATTGAAGCAAAACGGCAACGCTGGTAGAAGAGCAAAAAATTTTATTTAGTTGCATCACAGTATACCAGTAGAAAAGGTTTTTGTTGTTGTGGCTGTTAATTTGGTCCCCATAAAGGACTTGAGGGTTGCGAGCAACTATTTTGCCGCATTCAGGGTGCTGTGCAGCAAAATAATGTGGTGAAAAATTTTAACATCGGATAAATGGCGAGAGAAATATTGTTATGCGCATTATAAGTAAGCATGAACGTAATAAAATTTTTCATACTTCAATACAACTAATTAGCGCTACTTTTGCAATTCGAAATGATCTTAAAAATATTTGTAGTGAAATATGTACTTTATGAGTTAAATGGAAACTATCTTGTATGTAAAAATATATTCCGATTTACTTCAAATAAATGATGTTAAATGTTTTATATATGGATCTAATTTTAATAATAAAATTTATTACTTTCATCTACATTGTTTTTATTTTAAGTTTTCACGAGTAGTTGCAGTTTTCTGCAATTGTCTCTGGCCGACTATACATGTTAAAGCCAAATAATTTCACAATTTGTACCCTATTAAAGGTTTATATTTTAATAAAATGTGATCAATTATTTAAGAATATATATATTCCGATCAAACTATAGTACTGAATGCTTGACAAATAATTATTTAAATCAAATGATCAATAGTGAACGCACTCGGAGTGAATTTTGGAACACGGAGCGAAATATGCATATTAAGACTAAATAATTTCTAACTTTCTACCATATTATACGTTTATATTTCAATGTAATATGATTAATTACTGAAGAATATATAAACTCCGAACAAACTTCACTACTGAATGCTTGACAAACAATATTTGAATCAAAAGATCAATAGTGGACGCGCTCGGAGCGAATTTTGGAACACGATATAAATGTTAAGACTAAAAAATTTCTTATAAGCTTATGTTTTAATATAATATAATTAATTACTGAAGAATATATTAACTCCGATCAAACTATAGTATTAATTGTATGACAAACTATTTAAATCAAATGATCAACAATGAACGCGCTCGGAGCAAATTTTGGAACACTTCATAGAATATTTACAGAGGAAGTATATTATTTGGTAGAGATCAAAATGTATTTAACAAAGTGTGATTGAATTTGATATTGCTCCCAGAAGAACCATCCTATAGTCATATTGAAAAAAAAATTGTATGCATTTTGAATCGTTTGTTTATATTTTTTTACATAATATTAAGAGAGCCGCACTGAGTTGTCAATAACACCTTGTTTAATACACCCATGATACAAATATTTAAAGGTAAAAGCGCTTGCTCAATTCGTCGGCCATCATTTATTTTTTGAAGTTTGTCTATTTTATAAAATTGAAATTTTGAGAGCAACTCAAATGCCAAATAAAAGTAAAACAAAAAACAAATATGTGAAAATATTGAAATTTTCATTTATTTGAGACTGAAAATGAGAATGTATTTGTGAGATTGGAAATTTGAAAACATTTTTGTAATGTTAGCAAACTTCAAAAATGTTCAGGCTGCCTCTCAGCGGTTTTACCTTCAGATTTTTGTATCATGGATACACCTCGAGATACCACGAACAAGTTTTCCTTTGTTTATTTTTACTTAAAGTCCTTAAATATGTATCTTGATTTCTGTAGAATACGTATTCATTTTTTTAACCTTTTTAAAAAAAGGGAGGACAGTCGGATCTACGTAACCAGAACGACCTGAATGAGTTGCTCTACGCAATTCCCGATCAGCGGTCGTCGCATGTTCAAACCCCCCGAGTGTACTTCTGCCATGAAATCGCTTCTTATGAAAACCATTTGCCGTTCGGAGGCAACCTAGAACTTTAGGTCCCTTCATTTGCGTGAAAAGATCAACACTCACATTATGGATAACATGATGCCAAACTCGTTTTTTGCATCCTTTAAAAAAAGTAGCGAAAGGGCAGATAACTATTATAGGAGTATGTGTTGAAAGCCTGAAAGAATGTGTAATAGTTTTCAAATTTAGCAACTGTTAGGCCCGATTTCAGATGGCCTACTTAAGTATAGATTCTTGATTAGTTTCCACTATTCATTTTCAAATCATACATTTAGTCTGCACTTAAATGGCCAATTTNTTAGTCTGCACTTAAATTGCCAATTTTGCTATTTAAATATGAGATATGCGACCCTGTGTTTATACCAAACAACCAAGATTGATTGGTAGGTTATTTAATCAATCCCACCAAATCCCACCTAAAACAATCAGCTGTTCAGCAGAAAATGTAAACAAACAAGCAAATGCAACAACAATTTAAATTAATAAGCAGCAGTGCTGCCAATTGTTTGGCATATTTAAACAAAGTTGATCTGAAACCCAAGGAAAGCTAAATGGCATTTAAACAACAATCCACGATCAAACTTAAGTGCCGTTTAAATATTCATTTGAAATTGGCCCTTAGACTACAACATCCTTACTTTTGACGACAAAACTCAGCCTTAGAGAGCCTTTTCTTACTGACTTGCTTTCTTTTTCTTTTTTTAANTGGCCCTTAGACTACAACATCCTTACTTTTGACGACAAAACTCAGCCTTAGGGAGCCTTTTCTTACTGACTTACTTTCTTTTTATTTCTATAACCAATTTACCAAGCTCAGGATGAAACAAACAGTAACTCCAAGCATTTTCGTTTTAAGAAGACCCGCTAAATAAGTCGCTTAATTTTAACCGGATTTGTTAAACTTTTTGAAAGATTTTGTTAAACTTTATTTTGCGGGCGCGGCAACACTGTCTTCTACTCTTTCTGTTGACGTTCGGATTGTGTACGTGTAAGAAGCCGATTGTGCTCTACATCAGTGCCCGCCAAACACTTTCCTGGGAAACGAACTATATTCGGCCTTTCACATGTACACAATCGGCTCCTTACACGTACACAATCCGAACGTCAACAGAAAGAGTAGCAGAGCAACAAATTTTATTTAGTTGCATGCAAACAATAGGCGAAGCAGGTTGACGACGCATTTCCGTGCATTACCACCAACACATTCTCATTTTTTTATTTCATAACTAATACATTCTCATTTTAAGACTTCTCTTTTTGGCGGACACTGCTCTAGAATCTAGAGTCTAGATGCGCAGAAAGCACGATCCAGAAAATAAAGGTCGCGCCATTCGCGGACCGCTAACC
>NW_016192840.1:0-3371 GCF_001687245.7 Rhagoletis zephyria | reverse complement strand
ACCGTACATAGGCAATAATACCTACTATATATACCTTTGTACATATGTACATATGTACATATAAGTAGTCGCCGTTGCCGCGACTACATTTGCTTAGTTGCATCGAGTTGCTAAAATCACATGCACATGCATGCAACTATTGCGGTGGCAGCAATTGTTGGTGCTGCTGCTGCTGCCATTCCTGCTGGCTGGCTGGCTGGTTAGCTGGCCCTTTGCGGTGCCCTATTTGCTGGATGTTGTTTTACGTGTTGATAGGCGCCGTATTGGCTTTTGTTTTGCAGTGAATTGAGTAGGAGGGAGAGGTGTGCGCGCGTGTGCGCATATTTGTGGAAAATTTTTCATTGCCAGCTTGATGGCGATGTTGCAGGCAACGAGGCAGAAACTCCGCTATGCGAATCACACAAATTGCACAGTAGTGCAAGATAATACAATTTTTTGGATTTCACATGATATGAAATTTGCAGAGGTTCGATTATGTTTGATATTGTTATCGATATCAATGATTAACGTAATAGTTATCGATATTTATGGAACAGCGTTGTCGGCATTCATCAATATTCATATCGATATTTAGCGATATCAGCTTCGAAATTTATCGACATCAGCTCCGATATTTTAACGTAGCGCCGGCATTGCTGGCACTAGCACGGCAGGTAACTTTTTGGTAGCTTGGCAACTTTTTTTTTTTTATTTTGGTAACTTTTGGTAAATTTGCCCTGTATGAAGTCAGACTAAAAAACTTGAACTATATTTGATAAATTGTACTATGGTTGTGTGTAGCGGTGACAACACTACATATCGAATAAAATTATCGCTGGACAGTCTACTCGCTAATTTATCATAGCGTAGGGCGCCTGCCACACGTTCAATATTTATTGTGATAATTGGATGGTATTCCATATTGATGGATTTCAAAATAGTTATGGATCGCGCAGGAATGCTACATGTTCAATATTTATCGCGTCAGTATTTACATGTTTTTGTGTTGAGAGGTTTAAAGTCCAATAGATGAAACCTGGCAATCTAATTTAAATTTAATGTAATTTTTTCAAAAATTATCTATATGCACTTCTTATTATACATATATATGTTTGGTGATTCCACATCTAATTTGCTCGAAATGCAACACAAATTGCCGGACCGTAAATTGATATCACGAAATATGCCACACACACTTCAATACTTATTGACAGATCTTTAGTCCATATATAAAGGAATTAAAAAAGGAGGTTTGAACAGCACTTTGTGCGGCGTACTTGGTTTATTGCTTCGGTAATGCACTTAAATCGATTTTTTTAATAGTTCTTTTTTTGTTCTGAGGCTAAGGTCCCGTTCAAACGACAAAAGCTTAAGCCGCGTTTTTACGAAAAGTGTATTTTGAAACGCGTGCGTTGCAAAAATAGTTATGTGTTGTTTTTTCTTTCACAAATATTTTTTATTTTGAACGGATTCATGCAGAGGTCTAATACATATGTATATACAGCTTCATGTAGGGTTTAACGAGATTCCCTGCCAAAAGGCTTACAATCACAATGCCTGCACTTAGCACAACAGATTAACTTAGGGTTTACACCCGACAATAGCAATACATGTACACTTTTTCACCAATACATGCATACTTCTTCAAGTGTCGCAATCACTGTCTTGATTATTTTGATGACAGTAAATCGGACAATGATTTTGACGTCTTGTACAAGAAAGAAGAGAAATTCCTAACAAAAGAATTAAATTAACACAAGAGACGCTTATGTGTATGTAACTTTGTCTCTTCTTTATTATTTTTTAGTTTTTAGCTTAAACAGCTCGCGCGAAATGCGTATTTCTGCAATTTATAATTCAACGTTCACGTTCGACACTTTGCTCAAAATGAATTGCCTTGACCAACTATGTCAGGACGCCTACGCCACGGAGACAATTATCTGCGTTTTTGACAACTAATACGTACTTCTTTTTTGTCTTGACAGCATTGTCCAATGTAAACACGCCGTAATTCTTGCCTTAATCACTTGCCTGAAATGCAAGCACTTCAGTACCAATTGGCAGTGTGTGGTGGACACACTTACCACTTTAGTAGGCCGTTTACATTTCTACCAGTTGAGCCTCCACCGATTCTGGACTGGTAGCCTTTGACTGGAGTAGTCCGGGATCATCAAGCCCGTACCTCGGCAAACGCCAAAGCTCCCTGGACAAATATGTATATACATTAGAATCTCGAAAAAGTTAACCGAAATGAAATTGAGATGCCTGCTTTAGATACACCATAAACCGCCAATCACTTTCCGTATTACATCGATCAATTTTTTTTTTAATCTCAGCTTTTTGATGTAGACTTAATCAGATTTGCGATGCACAACTCACAATTTCAAACGTTCGCGATAAAAAGAAATTCGGGGAATACCCGTAAAGAAATTGAGCTCAGGCTTGTTTTTATTGCCAAACTAATGGTTGGTTTGAAAAATGTATAAGCTCAGAAAAGCCAACCCAAAAGGTAACTTTTTAGAGCGGTACGTGAACACTGAATTTCGGTTAACTTAGCCGAGCGATTAACTTTTCCGTGATTCTACTGTACATATAGTACATAAATAGACCACCAGTCCATTCAGCTGTTGTTCTTCCTGCTCCCATAATGCGGTTCGCATTCTGTGCTGCACCACTTCCTTCTCAGTTTTTTTTCTGCGCTTTTGTTTTGCAGTCGCTTCATCGTGGCTTTCACAGGCAAACCAAGAGGAATGACTGCGAATGCAGCTATGGTAGGAACCTGAACGTGCGAATAAGAACTAGGAGAGTAATGATTGAATTGTCTGATTTTGAATTATGCTTTACCTCCACCTCCTTCTCGCCTTGGCTGGGTTTATAACGTTTGTTGTGTGGTGCAGCAATTGCCGCGTCGCTGTCGACATGGCATTGCTTATACATACTTTTGTTTTATTTGCATTTTCTCTTCCTGTTCTCGTTCCACAGTCTTTCTGCTTTTATAGCCAGTTTTATTTTTATGCACTTTCCAACTGCATTCGGAGTCAGTCAGTCAGTCAGTCAGTCAGTCAGTTGGTCATGAGTGTCGTTACACACTATTACAACGATTACAAGCTGTTGTTGTTGAAGTGAAGTGTTGGAGTGCGAGTGTGTTCGCATTAGCTAGCTTTGTTGTTGTAGTCACCATCAGCAGCATTAGCCGTGTAGGTACTCGTCGCTCAGCGGCGGCTGGCTAGGCAAACAGCTGGTGGTGACACAGTTGGACGGCTAAGCTGTCAGTTGGGCGACGAAAGGGCCAAAAGCTCTGGCTGGCTGGTTGTTGGCTGTGCAGCAAATGAAGGCATGTATGCGGTCATCGCGTCTCGTTTTACATAATTGCTGCAACTTAGCAATGACAT
>NW_016192839.1:0-3371 GCF_001687245.7 Rhagoletis zephyria | reverse complement strand
AACATACGTGTATAGAAACATATGTATGTATGTATTTGTGTATGAGCTTGTGTTTGAAAATGCTGGGGCACTTAGTGACCTTGCGACTTGTGCACTTTACTTTTAAGCAAGTGATGAGTAGCAGCATCGCTGTATGTGTGCAAACATATGTACACATATGTGTATGTACATAAGTATACTATAAACTATAGTTTTATATGCACATACGTTCGCAGCTCGTGCGTGCGTGCACGTGTAACAAATAATCATATCGCTCATTTGCTGCAAGAGTGTCATAATCCAAAAAATCAAATATGTACTCGAGAAAACGGCCTTAAAGTTTAATATTCACACGATCATTCTTGCACACATATATAACTAAAAAACAAATAAATATATATGACACTCTTGTGGCAAATGAGCGATATGTTGTGTGCACTATGACAGTCGTATTAAATATTAAGCATTTGAGTAAACTTTTAGGAAACATAAGACAAATATAATGTATCTTTAGGTTTTGAATAAATGCACAAGATGAGCTTTTTTCTGTTTCACGAGTGAACAGACGTATCTGAGACCTTTAGATTAAAACAAAAATGAGCTGATGAGGATATGATTTAAAATAATTTATGCCAAGAATTTGTACCTTCTTAAATCAGAACTCAGATTCAGTTTTTTTTTGAAATCCTCCTTGTTGTCCAAGAAGATAAATAGAGCCCAGAACTCGATGAAAATGTAATACGAAGGATGAATCAATCCGATAGGTGTTGCAGGTGTCGATAGGTTTGAAAACCCCGTATATGTGGAAAGAAATACCTCCACAAAAAATTGTTTTCGCAGGAGTCGAGATATATGGTAAACCAGTATTTATCGTCCGATTTCGATCATATTTAGAAAGCTTGCTTTAAAGTACTTTTTTTACTATTAAATTATTTATTTAGATATGAAAATTTCACTCCAATCGTTCACCAAAACTCTGGACTAAGGCTGAGATAAGCACTTTTTGCGGCCCAAAATCAACCAATGCAGATAGGCCCTTAAAATCTTGTAAACATGCTTCTACCATAACCACACCCACCGCTCATATACCGGGTATCCCAGACAACCCATCCACCCCTTCTAAAATAAATCAAATTATTTTAATTGGAAAACGGGAAAATGTGAACTACCAAGTCGGGGATCGGTGGTGTTACCGACTTCCGGTTTCCACTGTAAGTGGGTTAAACAGGCCGTAAGTCAATTATTTTAACCGGAAGTCCACTCCAGAGAGACGTTTCTAACAAAAGTATGTATGTATGTCCTATTTAAAAAATTTAATTCCGATTCATCTGTACATTTTTGATTTTGATGACGTTTGAAAATAATAATTTTATCAAAGAGGAGTCAGTTGGAGCAGACAATTTATACAGTAAATGAAAGTAGATATTGTGCCCCTTTATCAGATATTTATATCATATCGGACGAGATTGGACAGAAAATGTCACACTCCATGAAACAAGCACAATGTGTTTAAATTTGTGTAATCATGACATGATACAGTGACTTTTCAAAACAAAAAAAAAAAATGTTATTTAAAACCAAAATTGTTGCAGTCAATAGAACATACCAGTACATTAAATAATTACACTTCAAACTTTTTATATACGCAAAACACAACCGCGTTTCACTTCAATTCAGTATGATAAAATTCTAGCACAGTCTAAAACCAAAATCCCAAAATTTAAGTTAACAGATATAGGCCAGGGTTACCTTGCGGTCATAATTTTAAGATTTTTTTTTCTTATTAGAGTATCTAGAATAAAGTGCGCCTGTTAAAAATTTTGAAAGCAAAAATTGATTGAATTGGACTTTTGGCCACAGAAAGTGCTTATTTCAGCCATAGTGCACTGTAGGGACGCTAATGACACAAAAAAACGCCGATACAGGTAAATTTAGTTTTGGTTCGCATGCTATGGAACTGTATTCCATTTTTATAGTTCAGGTCATTTTCCCAAGATATTTTAATTTAAGTTAACATGGAAAATTTTAATCATACGCCATGTAGGAGTATGAACGCGTTCGGCCGTGTACGGTATGGCGTATGGGTAACATTATTTCTTGCTCCTATTTCATAAAAACCGTATCGCACAGTTTCTTTTGACCATTCAAAACTCCTTTATTTATCCATCGATTTTCAGCGATAGTCACTTGATTTTTTGACAAAAGAACAGGTTTTACTACAAATCAAACAAATTACAAAACATTTCCTTCTCTCTTAATTATCGTAGTCAAAAGAGCACAGCAATTTTTGTAAAAAATAAGGAGAAAGTAATACATACATACCTATGTATTAAACAAAATAAAAAACTCAAAAATATTGTTAATAAGATATATCTATAAAAATGTACTGAAAAAATATTTTTTTATTTTCACTTTTATTTCAACATACATAGGTACATAGATTGATTAAAAGAAAAATACTCATAAAAATAAAATATTTCACACAAACAGATTTGAAATTTTGAAACTCCTGCACCTATTTTGTTGGTAAGTCAAATATTAATGGCTTTGCGCTACCATGATAGCACGGCCGAGTAATCATAGTCAACTTATGTACAGTAGCCGCACCAAATTTTTAAAAGCTTTAAATATTATTTTTGGTGTTGATTTTGGTTAGTTTTTTATAGCTCATTCTTTAACAATGTTCTTATAAATACAAGTTTAAATGCAGTATCCAAGGATTGGGTATTTGCGAAATTTGGTGCAAATCGTATCCCAGTTGTGTGAATACCCAAATACGAAAAATATTTTGTTGAAATTTTGCTATAGAAATTGATGTATTTTACTAATCTTTTGGCTAAAAAAAAAATGGTCCAATTAGGACGTTTCGCTCCATACAATTGGCCTCTCATCGCAGACAGGAGAGTGAACATTAATCAGAGTTTCTAGTAATACTTCAGCTGAATTTTAATATCTTTATAGTTGCCACAGTTTTTATATGTAACATTACTTGAATATCTTCTGAATATCTGAAGCTATGAATTTTTAAATACTTATGCATGTATATAATTAGTTATATTTAAAAAGAATTGAAGCTGCGCTTCTCAGCAATCAAGTTGCTTTATATGAAGCAAACTTAAATTTTCTATTCATAAAATATGTAAGTATGTGGCACAAAGAAACTGTCATCCAAGCTGGTGTATGTCATTCGAAAGCTTTTGCCAATGCGCAATTATCCTTTTACCTGCTTGTGCCTGTTTATCGTTTTGCTTTGTAATTATTTATGCATACATATAAAAGCGGCATAACAAATAAATAACTCCAATGCATCAACTACTTGCCTTTCCTACCCACATACCGTATGCATGTATGCATGTTCATATGTAAGTTTGATAATGTACATATCGACGGTA
>NW_016192837.1:0-3371 GCF_001687245.7 Rhagoletis zephyria | reverse complement strand
GCGTTACTTGAACGAAGTTGTAAGCCACATAGCTTTGAACAAAAAAAAAAGCATTGTATATTTTGTAGACATTTTGGCAGTGAAGCATTGCACAAAAAAAAACACGCACCGTATGTTCCAATATGCAACGTTTGGATAGAAGCAAAAAGGCTGATTGTGGAAAGATGTATTTCAGGTCGATACTATGCTGATGTGCGTTTGGTAAAGCTTGCTGAAAGTGACAACTGAGGCTCGAAGAGAAATTTCAAAATCATAGCTTTTTTTCTGATTTGGCATGATTTTTGGCCCACTCAAGCATAAACATAACAATTCGAGTATGCCGGCAATTAATTACAATTGCTACGGAATACATAACGACAGTACTTTGGCATAACCTCGTACGTTCCCACGACAGTCGGGTCTACGTAACCGGAACGACCCAGATTTATATCTGGCCAAGGACTGTCACTCCAGCAACACTCCCCAAAAACCCTTTGGGGGGCTACAACAACAACAACAACAACAGCAACCTCGTATCTCAAAACACTTTCTAATAATAGACTCTCTGTTAACAGAATACCATTTTCAATGAATATTACAGATTAGGTATTTTTTAGTTAATTTAGAATAATGAATCGTAGTATTTAAGGTTTATTTTGAAATAATTTTACGAGATACGAAGTAGTAGTGATCTCTGAGATAGGAGGTTTTGCCAAAGGACCGTCCACAAGTATTATGCACTATATGCATAATAAGTAGATATGCACGTCCTGCTAGAAATGTAAAATGAGGAGAAAATTAAAAGAAATTTCATTTTCAATGCGAGTGCTGATGTGTCTCAGTTGATAAGACTTTTGGCAAAATAAACAAATCATAAATTGTAAAAGCTTTTATTTAATAAGGGAATTATCGAGCTGTGCGCAGCAAAAACCTTTAAAGCTGGCAGGCAGCCACTGACATTAGTATTCAGCGGACAAACATTTGCATGAGGCGAGATGGATGGCCGCATTGCGGGCAGTATTTTCTTTTTGGTTGCTTTAGTCGTTACAATTATTATGGCTGCGAAATTATTTTAAGGCTAAATTTCACACAGATTTTTACATAGCAAAATAATATTTCCGAAAGAAAATCTATAAACAACAGACATTGGGCGAGAGTTTTACCTTGTAATTTTTCATCTTTGCGGAGTAACGGCGAGCGAATAGAAATGTTTAAACGTAAGTATGTACTATAAATGTTTTATGTATGTATGTACATATATATGTACAAATATTTTCATGTAAAGTTACATGTTGTTAAGTGGGGCACAATAGACCTACTTACGTTACTTAATGCCACGTAGAAATCTTTTCATTTTGATTTTCTAACCCCTACTTTCCGTTAAGTGAAGTTAAGTTGCCATAATCAGGCTCTTCCAATCAAATAGTAGCATCTTTTAAAAGGAATAAGGTAAAAGGCATTGGCTAGAAGAAGAAGCGACTACATATGTTTCCTACGACAGCGAAAATAAATTTCATAAAATCTTCTTCCGTACTTATATTAATCTATGTACATGTGTATGTAGGTACTAATTCAAGCATATCTTTTTGTCCTTCTGATGCTAAATTTTTTGTATAACATGTGTTTACCTCAGAAATATCGATTTTGAATGAAATACATTTATCTTATCAAAATTTATGGGCGTGCTAATCTATAAAAATAGCACGAAAAAAGGAAAAATTATGGAATTTTGTTTACTTTAGAATGAAACAATCAATTCATTTGTTCGTAGAAATGCGTAACAATGCCACTTTCAATAGCTACGCACAGTTTTTCCAATCTACTTTTTTAATAAGCTAAAATATAGTAATCCAATTTGTCGACGATTCACAAAAGTAGTCAAATGGATGAAGAAGACAGTGGGCTACTAATGGCATTTGCCTCTCTTCGCGAAATCTACAACTTCCGTACTTTCATTACAGACCAATGCAAGAGTTGATTGACATTGGCTACCTGGCACTAGGTGGGCGGTGTTGGTTTTGCTGTTTTACCTATTACACCTCTCCGCAGCAGGTGATATTAAGCCATACAAACGAGGATTAATCGCCAGCGAACTTAATCGCATTTGCAATAAATTGCGCGCGCAATACCATTGACGCGGCTGAGCAATTAAGTTTGAATCTAGGTAATTTGTTAATACGCGCGCAGTCGAAGTGTAGTGTAGAAAGAACAATTAGGCATACAGAGATTGAATCAGATTCAAATAGAAAAAGCAGATAAATGATTGCAGATGCTGGCTCATTTAAAATTCATTAGAAGTAATATATTTTTNAAAGTGTAGTGTAGAAAGAACAATTAGGCATACAGAGATTGAATCAGAGATTGATTGCAGATGCTGGCTCATTTAAAATTCATTAGAAGTAATATATTTTTTACGTGGGTGATTCGATAAGCATATTATGAATAACAATTAAGGTAGGATAATATCCAATTTAAACTACATTTCGGTTCTATTACTTAAAGCATGAAACAACGTCTAATTAAAATATAGNTTACGTGGGTGATTCGATAAGCATATTATGAATAACAATTAAGGTAGGATAATATCCAATTTAAACTACATTTCGGTTCTATTACTTAAAGCATGAAACAACGTCTAATTAAAATATAGAAAATATAGCAGTTAATATCTCGTATGTATGTATCTATGTAATTAACTTTTTTTCCAGCGCCCTGTTGCTGTTGTAACAGCATACGAATTGTCCAAGGTTTTTGGGGAGCAATTCTGGAATGACAGTCCTTGACCAGATATAAATGCAGAACTCCCAAGTCTATTGGTTGGTTTTGTAGTCCGAAAAAATGAATTTTGGGATTGAAATCTGTTGAATTTTCTGACAGCTGATCTAATGATTGTTATGGGAAAATCGACGGGATTGCATAGCAATACAGCGACAGTCGGATCTACTTTACTGGTACTACCCAGATTTGTATCTAAGGACAGTCACTTCAGCAACATGCCCAAAATCTGTTTGGGAAATTTTCATACTATTACAAAAAGATTATTGCGGCAACAATTTCCATATATAGTCCTACTGACTTTGTTTTTTTTCTTGGAAAGGATATTTGCTTCGCTTGTTCCACTGCTCGCCAACGAACATCACTGTGTCTTGCTAAAATTATTATTTTTTGGCGGGTATTGATAATTTTTTGAGAGTATCATGCTGCTAAAGATTGTACGAGCCCATACTCCTTTTTTACTGCTAGTGCTTAGTTTCTATAGATCACAGTTATGGATGGTTTGAATCTACGTTCGAATGTATTCTCTTTTCCTGAAATAAATAAACAATTTTGCTAAAAATGTTCTAACAATTGGATGGAGGTACTAAAAATGCTAACCTTAGTTCTCGTTAAAA
>NW_016192836.1:0-3371 GCF_001687245.7 Rhagoletis zephyria | reverse complement strand
TTATGCAAACGTATGGTAAAAATGCAGTGACAGATGTTTGCAAGCTCAACTATTCGCGCTGTTTTGAATGCACAACACGTGATTGCCTCATTACGATAATTTGTTTTGAAGTAATTATCATAATTTATAGCAAAATTTAGAAAATTGCATTCACCACAGGTTCCACCATTCCCGCGATCGAAAATTGCTTGTATACTGCGAATGGGCATTTCTAAAAGGAAAACTATGTACATATATGTATAATGGGCCAGTATTTTNCTTAAATTAAGACCTGAACTTTCGACTACAAAGTGAATGTGGTTCGAGAATTCTATTATGCTGCACTGGCTCCTCAGCTTCCCGTAGTTGGAACTAACAAACCATTCTCATGAGAATAAACTAAAAATATTTATGTCTGCAAATTAGGCGTGTAAAAGTTTACTAATTCATTATGCTGTAGACCTCGTAGATTGTCTTAGAGCTTGATGCTCCTTTTTTGCTAAATTCTCAGATCTGTAATTTCTTTCATTACCAATGAGTTCTCAAACACAGATAAATCAAACTCTATTGGTTAGACCTGAAATGCTTAGCTTACTATAGCACTCCGTCGCGAGTATGTATTCATATATTATCCTGACAACGACAGCAGTAGAACTAACCCCAAAGTAGTTACCATGCGCTCATTGAGCACCGTCTCACCATAATTGAGAAAATATTCCGATCTTACGTCGGCCATCAAAATATTTTAATACTCTGGTAAAAGCGAGTAATTTAGTAAGATGCTTACCAGCTTAGAGGGGTATCCGAGTGTCTTGGCAATATACTTGTTTATTAGGCTTAGTACAAATATACACACAATGGACCTATAACAGTATGCCTACTGGAAGGGTAGGCCGGTCGATAGCGCTCTCCGTGAAGTGGTCAGTAATAAAGAAAAGTCACTGGAATATTGAAAATATACTCCAGCTAGCCTCTTGGACGTTGCGAGAGCTTTGTTAACATCAAGGCAGAAGAAAACAGTACGGCGCTGGAGAGACACGGCATCCAGCGGTTCATAGTAAAATGGAGCCCACTCAAGGCGCAGAAGTAGATTGCTCAACGCGTCTACAGCTGCGTCCGTGAATAAGAGAAATAAGTTACACAATAGTTCACATAGAGGTGTGTTATCGCTCTTCCTGAGAGTTTTTGATTGAAATGAACTGGTAGAGAGCTTTATCCTTCCGCGAGTATGTGGGGAGTTATAATTTTGAATTTTTTATTAGTTATAACTTTTTGCAGTTGCAGTGACGATACAAATGTTTGAGCACGAGTGGTAATTTTTACTTCTTTAGTATATCCTTTTTTTTGGTTTTCATTTAAATACAATTTCGTGTCGGAATCTTTGTTCTTTAAGCAAAACGGTAGATAGTGCATTGTTTAAGATGAGTGTGCTACCATTTTCGACCAAAACCTCGTTTTTGTCGAAAAATATAACAATACGTGAGATTTGCTCATATCCGCCATTCATTTCTTCAGTTTGCTTCTTTTTAGCGAATTACTGTGAATTTTGCAAAAAGTTCCGGTTGATAAAATTCTGAAACCTACTTTCCCATCACCATGTGAAAAATTTGTTTATGCAAATAAATATTAAAATCTCGTTTAGTATACTTTAGTTCAAAAGTTTTAACTTTACTAAAATAATTTAATTGCTATTTTGGGAAAGAAGTTTTAATGTTTGAGGTATCTAATTTCTTACTTGGGTCTAAAAGGCCCTTAATAAAGTATTAATTTTTTAGTGATCACATAATTATATTCCACGGCTATACATATATTTCTACAGAAGCTAAAAAATACCAAAAACCCCGTTTTTGACACCTTGAATTCCCAATCTCAAAACAAGTATAGCAAATTGATTAGTTTCATGGTGAGATTCTGATTCTATGGAGAAACTCCTATAAGAACCAGTGCTAAGCCAGGCAAGTAGGGAAGTCAAGAATTAAATATATGAAAATTACGCGCATCTCGGACATAAATCACCGATTGGAGCCAATCTTAAAAATAGTCAGGTTACAAAAAATTATGCAAGCTTTTAAAAGTGCCTGTTAAGAGCAATCTTAATTTATCTAACTGAATATTTAAAACATTTCGATAAATTTAATTTTATTCAATATTTTAAGCTATTTTGTTTCATGAAAATTTAATGGATTTGTTACTAAAAATACAAATACTTCGCGGGTATTGCCATTCATTTATTCATTTTTAGAAGCAGAGCGAAGAAACTGTATGCATTGTTCATTGTCTAAAGAAATAAGATAAGAGAAAATAAACTATTAGGTACTTATGTAGACGAAATTTCAAATATTAAATATTTAGTAAATATGAATAATAAAATATTCAATAAAATATAAATACTCGTAAAGGCTAGCTAAATGATATATTGTTGAATGATTTTCTCTGATTCCTTGTCGAGTTAGGCTTGGAGACAAACTGGTTTCGGCCTTGTGTCGAAAAAGAACACTGGCACAAGAGATGACGAAAAATCATTCCACAATAGGTACATACACTGACGGTCATTAGAATAGACTCGCCTTACTTTGAAGAGTTTGGGCTAGATTTCCCTGGTTTATTATATTTTTTTATATATTTTTCTTTAAAAGCCTGGCTAGCTATACAACAAACACCATATAAATCTCCTTTTCACACATTTAACAAAAATTATAAAATTTCGAAAAATTTTCACCAAATGTTTGAGTTTTTTTTTTTAAACTTGCCCTTTATTATCCTAGAATAAAATGGGCTACAAAACTGCATACCAGAAATTTTTCTAACAATCCTGAATAAAAAGTTAAAAAATTTGGTGAAAATTTGTTGAATTTTTACAATTTTTGTATTAAGTTTGAAAAGGGGATTTATATGGTGTTTGTTGTATAGCTAGCCAAGCTTTATAAAAAAAAATTAAACATAAAAGAAACCATGGAAATATAGCCAAAACTCTTCAAAGTAAGGCGGGTCTATTCTAATGACCGCCAGTGTATCATAAAAAAGTTCAACTTTCAAAGTTAATAATTTCTTGCCTTTGTGAATATGGGTAGTCCAATTAGGAAAAAGTTGCCCGCTTTTAACGTAGTTGGGCGCTTTAAGAGTTCCATGTATAAGATCATAAATTTACGCGCTGGTATTTCAAAAGCAGTCCAATCTGAATTGAACATATCATTAGTTAAAGCATTCGAGTTGAACGTTACCATATTGCCATAGTAACAGGGCAAGAAAATTTGTAAAGTCATTGATGAGACGAACAGTATTGTGGCGAGGAACACGCTGACATTTTCCATTATTTGCAACTGAATAGAGATAGAGGACGTAAAAAAATAGACAAATTAAATAATTCGCTATCAGTAAGATCTGTATATTAT
>NW_016192835.1:305-3372 GCF_001687245.7 Rhagoletis zephyria | reverse complement strand
TTTAATGTTCGGCTCCGCCCGAACTTAGACTTTCTTACTTGTTTAAAGAGTAAATTTCATTCTACATATATTTTTTTAACAAATTAAGTAAAGTTCTGCATCCGCCAATTTCTACAGCCATTCATAAAAAAATAACGAACTTTATTGACGCATTGCTTTGAAGGAGTTACATACTTCTTAACAGTGAAATTTGGCTAACTTTAAATTTTTTTACTGAAACCGGTGGTGAACACTCAAAAAACGGTCCTAAGAGGGGCTTTACATGAATGAAAAAGACAAACGGAATAGATTTGCAGTCAAGCGGAGTAGAGGAGTAGATTTCAAATTTTTTCGAAAACCGGAGTAAATCTAATCTGATCTTAGTCAAGCTAGTAGGGAACGAATTTTTTACATCTTAACGCTAATGATTCACAGATGGCGGGAAAATACAGGGTTGTATCAGACTTTCGACGTGGTTTCGAGTTGGTTAGCTTTTAACCATCTTAGTGAAGTGCTGACATTTTTATATGGCGAAACTACGCTAAATCAAGTGGGTTATCGGGCTAACCAACTCAACAGCCATAACTACGTGGTTAACTCCGGTCGGGACATGGTATTACAAATGTCCAAGACCGATAGAATACAAGATTGCGTTGATTGATGTGAAATTCGGGAGAGTAACGTGAATATGACGTCATTGCAGATTTGCCGGTGGAGAGAGCTGAGAGAGATCTATCAGTATGTATATGTTTTACATATGTATATGTAGATGTATTTTAATGCAGGCAATACACAAAATCTCCTATGAAGTAATTTTTTGATGTGTATACATCTTTGATTTCGGTGGGGGTAAAATTTGCGAAGCTGTAGCGCATAGCCCAGCAAAAAATTTCGAAGGGCTTAGCATGTGCAGAAATTTTTTAATTTCATTAGAAGCACCCTGTATTTACTTGCTACTGGAAATGGTTGTATACATTTAGGCATATGCAGAGTAAGAGGAAATGCGGTTCAAATGATGATTATTACTTCCGATTATGCAAACTCCGTGCATGCATACGGCTACCCAGCCAGCAAACAATCTGAAAACCGATCCGAAAAAGGACAAACAAGTGGATGAAGTGAGGATATTTGTCCGTTTACTGATTCCATTTCCAGATACTTTGACGATCCGTTTTTCCACTAAAGTGTGCGGCAGAAACGTATGTACATACAGACGTGAAANCCAAGTGGATGAAGTGAGGATATTTGTCCGTTTACTGATTCCATTTCCAGATACTTCGACGATCCGTTTTTCCACTAAAGTGTGCGGCAGAAACGTATGTACATACAGACGTGAAACGGATACGATTTCGGCTGTTTTTTCTGAAATTTGTCTGACTGAGTTTTTCGTTCAATACGCTTTCCTTCTGCACTTCAAAGATACTTTTTCACGGTTCAAAAGCAACAAAATAAAATTAGGAAGAGCTTGCCGGAGTTCGGCGCCTTCTGGAAGCTAACAAATAGCGGCACACTCCTATGCACGCTCAGCCACTGTCAACTACGCATGCATGCATGAAATGACATCATCTTTTTCGAACGCATCGGACATTTTCCAGATACGAAAATTGATGATAACTGTATGAGTTTTTCTATTCGTTTTCGGATATGCAAAATCAAACTAAACTGCACTGCCGACAAATTTCACGTTCCGTCGCCTGGGTAAAATATTGTCGTAAGCGCCATTTTGGCGATTTTTAATTATAGATGCAGTTATATATTTTGAAATAAGGTATTTCGATTGGTGTTACTAGCTTTTAGATACCTCCTTTAGTTTCCGAGATGCTGACTACAACTTTTTCGATAATTTAGTAAAAATTTGGTTGGTGATGCATTCATAGTAAACAATATCTTAAAAATGGCGTTCTCCATTTTTGGATATCTCTTTTAGTTAGTAAAAGTGTCGTTAATTTGGTAAAAATTTTGATCACATTTTGTCGTATTTCNTGGTTCAAAAGCAACAAAATAAAATTAGGAAGAGCTTGCCGGAGTTCGGCGCCTTCTGGAAGCTAGCAAATAGCGGCACACTCCTATGCACGCTCAGCCACTGTCAACTACGCATGCATGCATGAAATGACATCATCTTTTTCGAACGCATCGGACGTTTTCCAGATACGAAAATTGATGATAACTGTATGAGTTTTTCTATTCGTTTTCGGATATGCAAAATCGAACTAAACTGCACTGCCGACAAATTTTACGTTCCGTCGCCTGGGTAAAATATTGTCGTAAGCGCCATTTTGGCGATTTTTAGTTATAGATGCAGTTATATATTTTGAAATAAGGTATTTCGATTGGTGTTACTAGTTTTTAGATATCTCCTTTAGTTTCCGAGATGCTGACTACAACTTTTTCGATAATTTAGTAAAAATTTGGTTGGTGATGCAGTCATAGTAAACAATATCTTAAAAATGGCGTTCTCCATTTTTGGATATCTCTTTTAGTTAGTAAAAGTGTCGTTAATTTGGTAAAAGTTTTGATCACATTTTGTCGTAATTCATACAAAGTGGCTGCCAAATTGTGGACAAATGACGCTTACGACAAAATTTGACTAAAGAAAATCCTTCATAAACTCAAAACTAATTAACAATAAACATTAAATATTAAATAATTTAAGAATTTTGTGAAGTAGTAACATTTTCAGAGACTTTTGAGAAAATATATCGCATTTTTGAAAAATTGCAGTCCAAACTTCAATCGCGATTCCCCACAACCAGCCGAAATTAATATACGACAATCTTTTACCCAGGCGACGCACAGTGGGACGTCCCCATATAAGCCGCGGCCAAAACTAGTAAACGCGCCTTGATTTAGTTTAAACGTGGTGTATGTTTTACTCTCACTTGGGAAAGAAGAGATATGAANGCAATAAAAAAGCATAGTGCATAGGGCGACATCTGTAGTGAGTAGGGCGAGGTAGATGACATCTAGATGTCGCCCTATTTACTACGTTTGCTACAGCGGAAATAGATGACACGCCATTTTTTTAAATAAAATTAATTGGTGCTCGTTTGTATGTGCATACATATGTAAATGCATGTGTGTGCACCTT
>NW_016192835.1:0-160 GCF_001687245.7 Rhagoletis zephyria | reverse complement strand
TATAATAGAAAGAGGCTTGTAGTAATTTGTCAGCACAAGAAAAAATTTTAGTTTTGTTGACAATTTTTCTTCAATCACAATATTTTATAAGTAGTTTTTAAATATTCAATCTAAGAAAATTATTAAGTATGTGATTTATTGGCAGACTGGTGCAAACGCC
>NW_016192834.1:2350-3372 GCF_001687245.7 Rhagoletis zephyria | reverse complement strand
CCATCAACGTGTCCCAATATCTGCTTTGTGATCGAACGCAAATTTCGCGTAGCCCACGAAATTCAGTGCGTTGATTATTTGGCGCGCGAAATATTCACTTCAAGAAAGCCTCCAACTTCCTGTTGCTATTCAAGCTCAGCACGATCAACCCGAGGCTGGCGCAAGAAGGCTAATCACTACGTTGAGGTTGGTGATTTCGGTAGCCGTGAGGATAAGATCTACAAATTGCTGCACAAGATGGCTTAAAGAAATTTTTGTTTTGTATTTGGCACATCTTCAAAAGACGCCCAAGCAAAAAAGAAAATTAAAAAATTCCTGAAGTTGCCTTTACACGGGTCGATTTCTGTCGATTGGAAAATTGACTAAGATATCGACTAGCCAAAACGCTTACATTTTACGGTTGAATTGCAGTTTACACGGGTAGATTTTGGTTAAACAACAAAAATCGACCGTGTAAAGGCAGCTTAAATAACGTTCAAATTAATCATCCCCTTTGAGATGGAAAATACCAATAACCATTTCATAATTTCGAAAATTATTCCATTTATATTTGTTCTTGCATTTTCCACACCACTTGTGAGGTATGCTTTTAGGCGCGTTACCGATTTTTTTTAAGGTGCTCGGTTCCCCAGGAGGCCTATTTTCACCTTTACAACTTAACTTAAAAATAATTAAAACTAAAGCATGCAATATATAAAGAAAATTAAAAATTGTCTTACATTTAGTAAACTTAAAAAATTGCACATTAAATTCATTTTTCATTATAAAATAAAATTAAATATCACAATTCAGTTGAAGTGTATACATATGTACATATTTACAAAATGTGGTCTGTTTGCACCCACAGTAAGTTCCTATGAAACCTAGCCTAAATTCAGAACTGAAAAAAAACGAGCAAATGGGGTCGGAAACTACTAGCTTTAAAAGCATAATGTGGAAAATGTTTGAGGAGCTGCGAAACTGTACTGCAATAATAAAAATAACAGTGCATAAATTGGAAAAATTGTTTTTGTTTTGCTTTA
>NW_016192834.1:358-2204 GCF_001687245.7 Rhagoletis zephyria | reverse complement strand
ATCTTCAAAAGACGCCCAAGCAAAAAAGAAAATTAAAAAATTCCTGAAGTTGCCTTTACACGGGTCGATTTCTGTCGATTGGAAAATTGACTAAGATATCGACTAGCTAAAACGCTTACATTTTACGGTTGAATTGCAGTTTACACGGGTAGATTTTGGTTAAACAACAAAAATCGACCGTGTAAAGGCAGCTTAAATAACGTTCAAATTAATCATCCCCTTTGAGATGGAAAATACCAATAACCATTTCATAATTTCGAAAATTATTCCATTTATATTTGTTCTTGCATTTTCCACACCACTTGTGAGGTATGCTTTTAGGCGCGTTACCGATTTTTTTTAAGGTGCTCGGTTCCCCAGGAGGCCTATTTTCACCTTTACAACTTAACTTAAAAATAATTAAAACTAAAGCATGCAATATATAAAGAAAATTAAAAATTGTCTTACATTTAGTAAACTTAAAAAATTGCACATTAAATTCATTTTTCATTATAAAATAAAATTAAATATCACAATTCAGTTGAAGTGTATACATATGTACATATTTACAAAGTGTGGTATGTTTGCACCCACAGTAAGTTCCTATGAAACCTAGCCTAAATTCAGAACTGAAAAAAAACGAGCAAATGGGGTCGGAAACTACTAGCTTTAAA
The DNA here is from genome assembly GCF_001687245.7 of Rhagoletis zephyria. Classification (NCBI taxonomy): domain Eukaryota; kingdom Metazoa; phylum Arthropoda; class Insecta; order Diptera; family Tephritidae; genus Rhagoletis; species Rhagoletis zephyria. The sequence goes on along the minus strand of NW_016192834.1, from coordinate 1,551 downwards.
AGCATAATGTGGAAAATGTTTGAGGAGCTGCGAAACTGTACTGCAATAATAAAAATAACAGTGCATAAATTGGAAAAATTGTTTTTGTTTTGCTTTATAATTTTTTGGGAATATTGGTTCAGATGGAATATTTTTATTTGTTTGGTTTTTCAGCTCATTAATGATGCACCCAGGGTTGCATTTACTGTCTATGAAAATATTTCATGAAACGTTCCAAATTAGCACCGAGCAACAAAGTTGGTTAAGCTTAAATGAAATAGTTTTTTATTAAATATTTATTCCCGGTATTTAGTAAAAAAACATTGAGATCAATACTAATGTATGAAATGAAGTAAATAAAAATCTACGAATACATTTCATGAATATTTTGTTATAGAGCCATTATTAAATACAGACATAACTTTGTCGGGCGTTGGTGCTGACGTATATAGAATTAATGCGTTAGAGAGAGATAAATATACAAGCTCAACGCGCTAATTTAGGTATACTTGTATGTATATACCTGTTACTCGTCTGGCATATACTCCAACTGCGAGAATAATGACAATTATAACTTATTTAGATGTTAAATATGCAGAAGGCAAAGTGACAAAATAAAAGAAAGTCCGAAGTGTCCGTTGGCAAAAATCGAATGAATCTTTTTTTTATTCTGAAAATGGAGGGTCCTTTACAACGAATTATCGCTACTAGTCCTAAAGGCTAGGGTTGCCAACTAATATTACTTTAGTTACAAACAAGTTACTTAAACTATGACTAGATACGCTAATGCTATGGCTAGATACGAAAGTAAAAGCACACGTACATTCTACTCCTAACCCTTATAGACTCCTACAAATGCATATTTTAGCTAAATGTTATATCGTCGCCTGGATAAAATATTGTCAAAAGTTACTTTCGGTAACTCACGATTGAAGTTTGGAATGCATTTTCTCAGAAACACGACTACAGATCTTCTCCAAAGTGTCGGAGAATGCTATGTACTAGTTCACGAAATTCTTAAATTATCTTATTTTTTAGTTTAGTGTCAACCATTTATGAGTTTAATAAAATTTTGTAGTATACGACATTTGTCAAAAAATTTGCAGTCAGTTTTAATGATATACGCCAAAATGTGATAACAATTTTTTATAAATTAACGATGATTTTTACTAATCAGCCTAATCGTGAGTTTCGCCCGAACAAAATTTCGCCAA
>NW_016192834.1:0-292 GCF_001687245.7 Rhagoletis zephyria | reverse complement strand
ATTAGTTTAGTACGACAGCAATACTAACGCAATTTGTACCAAATAGCCGAAAACATTTTAGTCAATTACTCGGAAACTAAGGAGATATCCAAAAACCAGTTGACAAATAATCGAAATATCTTACTTTAAAATATATAACTGCATCTATAACTACAAATTGTCAAACTGACGCTTCCGGCAATTTTCCATCCAAGCGAAGATATCTGAATTTTACTCGCATTATTTCGAGCCTTTATGTAAATATTCGGGAAAAAAGTTAAAAAACATATTCATCTGCTGAAGAGATATTTTC
>NW_016192833.1:0-3372 GCF_001687245.7 Rhagoletis zephyria | reverse complement strand
TTTTAAACGGTGGCAACTCTTTTCGAAAAAGTAAAATCTTATAGCACTTTTACAGCGCGAGCCCTTTCATTTGACACCTCATTTTTTCAAATCGAATGAACAGTGCAGATCTGGTGACCTGGACAAAAAATCCCTTCACGTATTATATATGTACATATACAGATAATTAAACAAATTCATGCTTATATGCATACACATGTAGATTTTAATATTATATTTTCTAATCGTCTACCTGGTACTGTGATCAAGAAAGAAAGAATAAATGAAAAATTATGCGTTATTCAGTATTACTTGAATCATGAATAAAAAATTATTCTTCATTCGAAATTACTTGAATGAAGAATAAAAATNTTATTCGAAAGTGCTTGAATAAAGAATAAAAATTTATTCGTTACTTGAAAGTGCTTGAATGAAGAATAAAAATTTATTCGTTATTTGAAAGTGCCTGAATGAAGAATAAAAATTTATTCATCATTCGAAAGTGTTTGAATAAAGAATAAAAATTTATTCATTATTCTAAAGTGCTTGAATAAAGAATAAAAATTTATTCGTCATTCAAAATTTTTGAAATGATGAATGAAAATTTATTCTTATTTTTTTTTTATTCAATTATTCATTTTCTTGATTTCGCCCATCCCTGGCCAGGAGTATGCCATCTACTACAGGTAACTTAAGTAATTTGAAAGTGTTAACCCTTCAAGGTTAATGTGATCCACCTTAGTCGAAGCACTGAGCATATTTGCTTAGCCACTAGCCAGTTTTCTCTACTCTCTTAGTCCGCTCTGTATCGAAATATGGGATAGAACCTAAGGATTTAATGTCTAAAAGATGCTGTCTTCTCTCTATGTTATTCCTCATTATCCTGCCCAGAGTTGGCTGCGATCAACCTCAGGTTGTCTTTAAAGTTCTCTCAGTCGCTTTTCCTGGGATTCGACTAATTCTTAAATACACCACATAACAAAAGTGTGTCGACAAAAAAAATTCTCGACAAATACCCTTGTGAGGAACCAGAGTAGATTGGACACTTTTACATATCATTCTGACCCAAAGGACAGGGTAAGTAGTATGATTTACTACAACGAATTCCCATTAAGTCTCTATCAGAAATTACATAAGCCGAATTCTTTCAGAAAATAAGACACCAATCAAATGGTTTCAAGACCGGGGGTGGTAGCTGCAGAGAAAATATGGAAATCTGTTACTCGTCTAAGAAGAGGTGAAAACAGCACTAGCGCAGGTTAAAAACAGCAAGGTTCCTGGAACTTACGAAATGGCGGCTGAACTGTTTAGAACCACCGTCGACGAGCACAACTTTTAGCTGCGTCCATTAGCGTCGTTTGTGGCTAAATCCATCAGCAGTTGGCAATAATGAAGAAGAAGCTCTAGGGGGACGAAATATAATCGGGTCAGAAGTGTAATGGCTCTATGGTATTTAGGCCTTTGGAAACGGGAGCCAGCTTCTTGAACTTACGTAGCATCATCGATCTAGTTTCAAGCCTCGTTCAACCACTAAATAAATCAGGAAGATGAGCTACTACGCCACAAAACTGCAAATGCTGTTTTTTAATTTTCGTTGACGGCATTTCTTTCTTGCTTCTTTTCTTCCATGTCACCCTTCCGAAATTGCAATGTTCGATAAATAAATGCAAAGGAAAAGTTTAAACCCTTGTACTCACGTTCAGCTCGGAAGTAAATGCCACAAAGTTGAGAGCAAATAGAAAACCTATGTACATTAGGGTGGTCAAAAAAAGTTAAATTCGAAATTTTTACCTCCTAGGGTTGTTCTATACCAAACAAATAACCCCGGTGTTTTTTATTTCGAATTCAAAAAAAGTTTAAAGGTGGCTCCGAGTTGTCCATGGACAACGCAACTTTTCGTAGAAATAGTATAGAATTCATGAAAATAAATATTTTTCCATCGGAAAACGCTGTTTCTCTTCAGGAGACTTCCAATTATAATACCCAGTTATTCATTTACCCATTTTTAATAGCAACTATTTTGAATAGGTCTCCAAAAACCCTAAAAACTGCAATGGAGACATATGGACCTAGTTGGGTATAATTATAAGAAGTCTCCGAAAGCGAAACACAGTTTTGCAATGTAAAAATATTGATTTTCAAGAACTCTATACCATTTCTTCGAAAAATTGCAGTTTCCCATGTAAAATACAATACATAAAAAACAGGGGTAGGGGGTGAGATCATTAAAATTCTGACTTTACTCTTTCAGGTATGTTTTTGGATCATCCTAATGTACATACTTACATATGCACGTATATTTTATGTATGTACATAAAAAGAAGCTGACAAAGTTTAGTTCAAGGATACACTCGGACAAAGCAAACAATATAGAGGCCTGTTGTCAGTTTGTGGTGTTGAAATTTTAATTTCGATTTGTTTGCTGTCAGACGACGAGTTGGTTATTCTGAATTTACACGCAACAAAAAAAAAATACAAAATTGTAAAAATGACGCTTAGAGAAAAACTAAAATTAAAGCAACAACATTCGAAAGACAGGATCACTTTGTTTGTCCACTGCTTTTATGTTTCTTTGCTGCAGATGCGCCTGGAGATGATGGTACCATTTTATGTATGTAGTCGCAGCTTAAATGCATTCAAAGCAACACAAAGAACTCTGCATGATTACGAAGTTAGTCCTCTGGCACTTTTGTACGTTACGCCCATGTGACTTCATCTCGCTAAGCAGCAAACTGTACCAGAAAAAAAATTCGTCTTACACCCCGGAATTGAAAAAAATATGTAGTCCGCCATTTTTTGATGGTGGCCATTTGGGATTGTCATTTGTTTAGGGTGTACTGTATTCTATTAATCAAGCACTTTCATTTGATATCCATATTAATAGGGCCGTGCAAAAATATGCTGTCATTTCAACCCCCTTCGTAATTACCATTCCCTCAGAGCTATGACACTATTGCACAACTTCACTCTTCTTTTATATAATTTAAATGCGGGCGTTTCTTTTGAAAGAGCCGTCTCGCACAGTTCATATCATTCCATTGGAGATCACAACCCCATCTTGGACTAGCGAACAGCCCATTCATAAGAGTAGGTTAGGTTAGGTTGTTGTGGCAGACCCCACAAGGGGACTCACTTAGACATTAATTAAATAGACCCCTGTGTTACCAACTTACAAAAATTATTTTAACGCTAACTACAAATTCTCTGTTTTAAACTTAAAGAAGCGCTGGGTCCTCAAAACAAAGTTCCACAGGCAGGTGATGTCCACTCCGGAGAGCTTTTCAGGAGTGTTGATAAAATTCGCACCGAGGTGCTTTAACCTTAGTCCAGCGTATTTCGGGTACCTGAGAAGGAAGTGCTGAGATGAGTCCACCTCCTCTTCCAAACAGCTGC
>NW_016192832.1:0-3372 GCF_001687245.7 Rhagoletis zephyria | reverse complement strand
ATAAGCCGGGGTGTATAAATTTTACGTAAATTAGCGTCCTTAAATTTCGAAATATTGAAGTTTCCAGCATTTCTGAAATTTGCCGTTATATGATAAGTGGTCGTAATTTTAATCTGATTCCAATAATTTTCAACGGTTTGCTTCTACCCGGCAAGCACAATTAGGGTACTCACAGTTTACTTCTAAAGTTAAAAGGTGGCAACTTTAACAAGATAACACACTCGAACTGAGAGCAACCCTTATGTTTAAATAAAGTATTAAGTTGATCAACAATACCACGCATTGCTAGACCGTTTGCCTTTCACGCGTTTGTGTTTAGAGAGCATCAACAAACCACATACATATTTCTCTCTATTCTCTCTTCTCTTTTTTATACTCAGCTAGCACAGCGCAAAAATAAAAAATAAAATAACCTTTGCCAGCTCCAGGCAGGCGCAAAGAGAAACTTATGTACAAGCAGCGCTGCGCCCAAAGCGAAATTCATGTATGTATGTACAAGCAGCGATAGATGCCAGTTTAACACAGAACATAAACATGAGACCAAGTCTAGCAATTTTGCCCAAAAGTGTTATCTCTAATTAGTATGGGAACCAACAACAAACAAAGTTACCACATGGTAAAATGTTTTAAAGTTAGCAGGTGGCAAAATTAACACAGTAGATAATAGGTTCGTTCGCGTAGCTGTTAATTGTTCATGTTTAACCAAAACTTACAAGTTTTTGCGTTCGCGTACGCAAAAAACTTGCAAAGTAGGGGAAATTGAGAGAGCAAAGTGACATTTCATTTTGAGGGGAAGCTGCTGGTTTCTGTTGGAAAAATTTTTGCCAACAGCAATTTGCCAACAGGAAAACAGCTGATCAAAAACAGCTGGTTGGCATTTACGCAAATCACAAAATTGAATTTGATGGTTTGGAAGTTAAAAATTACAAAATGCGACTAATTAAACTTGTAAGAAATAAGTAGTTATTTGTTTAATCAATAAACTGTGTCAGTATAACACTTTGCGATGACTTTTCGTACGTTTTAAATTTTACACTTTTGAATGTAAACAAAAATTATATCAGCTGTTTGTCTAACTTGCAAGTTTCTGCAAATTTTCTGTTCGCGTACTATTTTGGATATTTCTCTCTTGTGAGCGAACAGATGACATTTCGCCGGAATTTGGCAGTTGGTTGGTTTCTGTTGGAGATTTTAAACGAACGCACCTAATATAGAACTGTGAGTACCCTAAATAATCATACCGAGTTTGGTACAAATTGGTAGAACGGTTACCGAGATACATATATGTGATCATAAGTGGGCGGTGCCACGCCCATTTTCCAAAATTTTATCACAAACGTATTTCTTGGTTAAGAATTGTTGCAAGCATGTAGCGGTAGCTTTCGGAAAGGTGGAAAACATATATTTAATACGTGGACCGGGTATTTAATGTTCTGCTCCGCCCGAACTCAGACTTTCTTACTTGTTCATATTCGTTTTCATATTTATTTACTCCATTTTCCAAAATTAGCATTGTTTCAGGATAACACTGCTTTTTTGCTTCCAATAAATTCTTGTAATGAGAAAATATGTCTGCTTTACTTAATTGTATTATAAAATGACAATTTATTTAATCGTTTATACTTAATATATGATCCTCATTTAGATCATATTCAACATTTCAGTGCTCTCATCCTTGAGATATTTTAAGTTATCCATTTAAAAAAGTGAAACAAACGGAACATGTTAAAATAGTTGTGTTTTCATATTCTCCAGCAAAAAATATCCAGTAACTTGTCAATAACCAAATTTCGGAGAGTAAGCCAATATTTACTCCCAATGAGTGAAATATGCAAGAAAGTACGAAAACGCAAAACCAGCAAGAAGTTGCTAGTTTTATGAACAGCTGATTAATTTGTTATTTTCCGATGCAATTTTCTTAGAAAACTAGTATTTTCCATCTTATTATAAATTTAAATAGGTTTGTTTTGTCAATTGCAACTCTAAAGGCACCACAAACAATTATTTTATTAATGTGAATAACATTAAGCATCATGCCATCAGCTGTTTTTTTTACTAGCAAATAGTTGCTATTAAAAGTTTATCCAGTAAAAATCCAGCAAAACTTGCAAGTTCAGCTGTCATTTTTGCTCTCTCAGTTTCCCCTCTTTTGCTAGTTTCTTGCAAGTTTTTGCGTACGAAAACGACATCCATAAAAGACCAGTAAAATTAGTACTGGATTTACTGGATAGTGCGTACGCGAACAGGGCTAAAATGAGACGAGTTGAGGTGAAATGCATTGAACAACGTAACATAACATAGCATTGAATAACACAGCATATTATAACATAACATAACATACATTAACATAACATAAATTAGCATACCATAATATAACATAACTTAACATACCACAACATAACATAACTTAACATAAACTAACATATCTCATTCTTCAGTTTTATCTTTTTCTCTATCTTTGTGGATTTGCCCCGTCCACAGAGGCAGAATGACGAGTTTGACTTAGGGCCGGTTGTTCAATGTCCGGTTAACACAAATCGGAGGTAGAAGCACCGGTTAAATGCAAGCACTGCTTTATCGATCACATGTTATATGCATGATATCGAAAACGTCGATAATGGTGTTTAATTGGCCGGTTTCGTTGGGATGACAGAAAAGACATGCATACAACAGGGAGTCGGTAACGTCGATAACTATGTTTAACCGGGGATTAGCGTTAACCAGATATTAGTAACCGGTCCTAAAGTAAGCAGAAATCATCTATTATGACTTTAGCATTTATTGGGGAAGTTGGCACTGTCTTGACCTTACAGAATTAGGAACTTAGGGCCGGTTTCTCTATCTCCGGTTAACACTAATCCCCCGTTAAACATCGTTACCGACCTTATCGACTCCCTGTTATATGCATGGAGTTAGAACGTCGATAACAATGTTTAACCGGGGAGTTAGAGTTAACCAGAGATGGAGAAACCGGCCCTTAATCTGCGTATTACAAAAGATCGTCTATTCTACCAAAATGTTTGCGAATAAGATGACCAAATTAATCTGAAATTTAACTGCTGTTCTTTCAAATATACAACATAATTGGGCTAAAAGTGTCAATTAAATTGTCAATTCGGCAATTTGTGTTTTGACACAATTTGTATGACATTTTATCCTTAGCGTTTCACGCAGTATCCTTCCGGCAGTAAGTGTTGCACAAACATTTTGAACATGAAAATTGTTTTTATTACAATGTGGCAAAATTGCGCCGCTGACTTTCACTACAATTGTTTGCCAAAGGAAAGCCAGCAGACAGGAAGCAGGGAAGGAAGTGCATGATGTAGTCAGACAGTCAGTCCGATATTCAGCTTGCGGTTTGGTTTTGTGCCA
>NW_016192830.1:0-3372 GCF_001687245.7 Rhagoletis zephyria | reverse complement strand
TGTACTTTAGTGACCGTCTAGGCGTCAGTTATCCATATCAATCACAGCGTAGTATTTTCATTGGCAGCAAGGCATTTTGATGACACTAGCACTAAGTTATGTTTATGTTCCTTTACGCATTCATATCCTATAGATACATAGGAATATAAAAGAGTCATAAAACTAGCCCACTGTTGTGTAGTCAATCGTGCAGGGTAGTTATTTTTATTGGTTGCAAAAACAAAAAACCGTCGCCATAACAAAATCAGCAACGGCACAATTTTGGCCCACTACGTTATTCTTTTTATTGCAGCTTTTATGAAATATTCACTCAGTGAGCCGAACAACCATAAAATGACCATTTGTCAGTAATAAAATAGTCAACAAAACTGACAAACGCAAAACTTATGTATATACACGCAAATAAATTTTGTTAAGTTTTATGTTGTTGCCACATAAATTGTTAGCGAATGCTCGGAAGATTTACAGTTAGTTTTTTCTGTGTGCAAAAATTTGTTTATTTAGGATTTAAACGTTAACACAGCAATGTTTTCAAGCTAAATGGCGTCTAAATTAACACATCTCATATTAGGAGACTGTGAGTACCCCTAACATTTGTCGGCGTTTTGAAGCTATTGGACTTGGAATGGCAAAATGGTGTTGAGATAAATGTGTTACGCTGGCGTAACTTAACTCTTCTCTCAGTGAAAATTTGTTATGCTTTAACAAACGTAAAGTATTTTCATGAAAGTTTCTCCAAGAGTGCGTGGTTCAGCACCGCTGGCCTTTTAAAAATCAAATGCATAGCTCCAAATATATTTTAGGTTATAACATTTTGCATGGAATTTCCTCGTAATCCGTTAGTCTTATAAAAAAAAATGACTTAATATCTTTTGTACGCAATGTCCTGAGTTTTAAACTGTTAAGTGTCATTTTCTCTTAAAGAAAACTTTCACAAAACTGCCATTTTTGCGACCTTTGACCTTTCTTTAAATCTCTAGGGATAATTAGTTGGATGGGAACTTTTGGTATATTTATTATAACGAAATTAGGAAACATGGAAAAATCCAGCTTCCCCCTAATTATTGAGTAAGTTTAAATTTATCTGCCATTTAAACACAAATTTTGAAAAAATATGCTGGAAGAGCAGATCTATTTCAAAATTTAATTGACGAAACGGCAATATGAGATAAAAAGTTAATACCAAAATTGTAAAAAAAAACGTCTTTATGAATAAGCTCCAAGAGATTTGCAAAAAGGCCTGTGATTTTTTTGTGATATAATTTATATTTTGTGCATATGTATATGTATTTACGATTATCTCAGTCTAAATACCTATCCGATTAAAATAAAAAGAAGACCGCTTAGACCTTGTTGCTTTTTCCATTCTTCCTAATAAAATAATAGTGGTACTAAGCTCAAAAAAAAAAATTTTTTAATTAAATGTTAATAAGCCACAATATCATTTTAATTACATATTTCTAATAATTCGAGCTTCGAAAATTTGTCATCAATATTTCACACTTTTTAACCAAAATTTTTAGAAAATTTTTGGGTATGCAGTTTTGTAGTCCAATTTAAGTCAAACAAATTGCAAGTTCGTAGTCCCTAAAAATTACCGTTGATTTATAACATTTTTTTTTTTTTTAAATAGATTTTGCTCACTGGATTGTATGAAAGCTTTAATAACTATGCATTCACATACATAGTATGTAGATATTTTTCTGCGGCACAACGGTCGGAAAGCGCCAAATTATACTAACATTAAGAACAACAAAAACAAAAGGAAACAATGAGTAAACCCACCTTCATTAANATTAACACCAACACAGTTAAACAGTTGGGGCGGTAAACGTAATAGAAACAATGGCTATAACAAAACAGTCATGGCTGAAGAGCGATAGCTACTGCAACCACATATGTATATAATTAGAAAGCATATCGGTATTCCAATATAACAAAAGCAATGATGAGAAAATGTCGTTAACACACCACAGCTGGCAATTAAAGATGTCACTAAAGATAATCGAAGTAAATGTGGCAACAAAGAAGCAGGCATTAACAATAAGCAATATAAACGCCAAGATTCGCAAAATATGATAAGTTAAAAATGAAGCTACCTCATCGCTTATGTGTGTGTATATGTGTGCGTTGTTTATTATGACAGCTGTTGGCACATCGCTAATGAGGTGTAATTAAAAAAAAATATGCCAACTCATTTCCGTAAAATTTCGCTGGGAATCTTATTAAAATACCCAACCTATAGCATTTGCTCATAATTGTAACATATGTAGTTATGTAACAAAGTAACGAACGGATTACTTCGGGTACCAGTCGACCTCCGCAACTTGTCAGTTTTACCCAGTCACAGCGGACGATACTCTTTTTCCGCCACTCAGTCGAATAATTCTGGACAAGCAAACAGAGCTATGACATCACCAAGATCGCCTACGGCTGAAGAAGGCTACAACCAAGGCACGCAAAAGGTTAGCGGGTCTTAATAATATCAATGGTACGCCCTGTATGGGAAGTCTTAAGGCCAGTTCCTATTACAAAAGTGGAACACATGCGAGGCTTAGAGCGCAAACATCGACTATGCTATGTCCTTCATAAGAGCTCCCCACCAACCGAACAGCATATATTGATAGCACTACGGTCAAAGACAGAAATAGTTGAATAACATGGCGATAACAGCAAGAACCTCAACAGACCATATTTCTTTAAAGTCACCCTGATTTCAAAAACCCAATCGTCATCCAGCAAACTCAGCGAAACGTGGAGAAAAATTTAATACTGCTCTGCCCAATCCACAAGAAAGGCGACCGCGGGTTAGACTTCTAAGTATAGGTTACAAGATTTTAAGGAGCGTATTGTGTGAATTACTGAAGCCTTTCGGGCCCCGCTGAAGCCTCGATCCGTTTGGTAGCTATAGAAGAGAATCTACAAAAGTTCCCTGAACTAAGGCAAGCCCTTGTTAAAATGAAAATGATGGCTACAAAGAAAGTGGCTGTATTGTAGAATTTTTGGCTTTGCATCCCAAGAAGAAAGGCTGACTTCTTGAATGCATTAATACAAGCTACTGCAGTCACTTTTATTTCTAAATAAAGATATATACATACATGTGTATGTACATTCAGAATTTCTAAAATTTTAACATCGAATCGCAAAGTCATACAATACTTACACATGCACATGAAGTGCTAAGAAATTGTTTTCAATTTACATTTTGACACTAGCAATTGGCATTTTGTTGTTGGTATAGTGTGATGCTGCCACTGGCGTTAATGCTGCAAGTGTAATTAAAATTTCAATTTAAGTTGAGATTTTGCATTCCTCTGATTGTGAGTGTTCACAAAATTTGATGCGGAAGGCATCCGTACGTACGTACATACA
>NW_016192828.1:0-3373 GCF_001687245.7 Rhagoletis zephyria | reverse complement strand
AAAAAAAAAAATACATATAACTAAATCAAATTATTAAACTTTGTACAATATTAGGAAAATCCAGTGCAATTTTGAAGTTGCAAACAAAAAGCCGTTTTTTTTTTAATTTGTTGAGGTCTTACTTAATTTTGTACAAATTTTAAATTTGATTTATATGGTTTTTGTTTCAGAGGGAACTATATTTTTTGTGTTATGATTTTTCTAAAAATTTGCAGCAACTTGTTTGGCCTACCTTTCTTTGATGGAGAAATAAAACACGGTTATTTTTTCATCTGCAGCGCACATTTTGTTCTCATACTTTATTTTACAATGTTGCAGTTGCGTTAACCAAACGCCTTATAATGATTAATTTATTAAATATTTTTTTGGTTAATTTATATTTATTTGTATTTTTCGAATACCGTTGGTGTTTATTATATTTCACATACAAAGGTTTTATTGAATATTATGTATGTAAAATATTGCATAAATGGTAAGAGGAATGGATATAGTATTTATTTATTTAGTTATTTTGCTGAAAAAGACACGCTATGAATCAAACAGTTTTTACGTACCGACAATTTTATTTAATAGTAAAAACTGTCTTTGAATATGACACCCTGCGTTCTTCCGAGTGGTAGTGCGCCCCTCTAATCTGTGTTACAGTTTTTGGTAAAATTAAAATGGTTGCGCTTTTAACAAAATTAATACAGTATTGCCAAAGTTAAAAATGAAGTTGAGGTAGTTTTGTTTCATAACGTTTATAGAGGGCGGTTCGCATAACATCGTTAACAATTTTTTTTTATTCAATCACTCAAACTGAGTTTTTAATACCAACTACTACAAATAATTCGCCTACGCTGACAACCTGACAAATTATTTAATGCTGCCTATTCACTTTGGTTTCTTCAACCCCCAAGAATGGAGTGAGTTGAACTTTTTCTCATATCTGTCAGCGCTCTATCAGCACTATTATTGTCAGGCGCCTGCGGTGTAGCTTCCAACCACTCGTCGCTATTTTTTTTATTTGGTATTTTGAAAATTGGCACACTCATCTTGGTGATTTGCACTTCAATGAAGACAACTTGTTACATGAACACCAGCATCCGGCAGATGGAGGATGAGCAAGAGTCGGCAAGACAATGGAAAACTTAACGTAAGCTGGGTGAGAAAAGGCTGGCCGTCAGGAGTGCATACGAGTATGACTAATCACAGAATAAACAGTATACAGAAGACGCATGTCGACTATCCAACCAATTTGAATTTATGGCACGAGCGGTGAGGCAAGCAAGGGTATCACAAGCGGCGCTGCCTTTGTTACTTTAGCAGTATTTTCACTCGGCTGACGATGTTAATTCCATCGTCGCTATGACGACAAGATGTTAACTACGTTTTCCATCACGATCAGCGTTGCCGTTTTGGTACAATTGTATATTTTTTAATACTGTTTTTCTAAATTTTAATATCTGATCCTTTTTTGTTCCCAAATGCCGTATTTTGATACTTTCGGCTGGCAGAAATGAATTTTCGAAAACTATGAATAGTACTACTAGTCTAAAGGCTAATATTTTTTTATAGTTATTTGAAGTCTCACAATTTATATATAGATATTTATAAGTTGATTGGGTAACTCTTATAACTGTTATAGGACCCCTAAACCACACAAAAACATTACGAAATATCGAAAAAAATATATTTTTTTGAATTTAGTTTTTTTTTTACGTTTTAAAGATGAAGCTATCAATATATACAACGCACATTCATATTTCTTGCACATATTTACTTGAGCAACGTTTCTTCAAAATAAGGTTTGCGCAATTTTATGCTGTAGTAAATTCCACAATATTGACTTGTACAAGTCTCGGGTTGCGCAAGGATTTTGTGTGGTTTAGGGGCCCTATAAGTTTGTTTTTCATTATGCAAATAAGCAGACAAAAGCAAGATATATAATTTTTTTTATAACTATGGATTTAATTATAAAATTTTATTTATTATTTGTTTTTTAAATAATAGTTTAATAAACAACAGTTTTGTTTGCTTTTGATACTTTTTCTGCTTGGCAACTGATACATTTTTTTCCAGCTCGCGGCAACGCTGATCACGATGTGTGTTTATGGCGAGATGTTAACTTCATGTTATTCATAGTGGACGTGATGTTAACTCCTCTGCTCTGTTCCGGGTCGCCATGTTATTCATAGTGGTCGTAATGTTAACTTCTCTGCTCTGGTCCGGGTTGTAATATTACGTCCGCCGAAGAAAAATAAATTTGTATGTGGTGCGTCTTCTGTATACTGTTTATTCTGTGGACTAATCCATCTCAATTTAAATCTCTAACTCATACACTCGTCTAGTCAGTAGTCTGATATAGAATCATTAGTCATCTCTTGCCACACACTCAACCCAACATTATCACCTCTCCAACATAAATACCTACGTTCGTGTTACTTGCAATATTAGCCCATCTTTGGTGATTTTGACATAATTTATCAAAATCTCTGCTCGTTTTGGTTGTGGGTCGGGTCGCGGCGAGAGAGTTTCGAGTACACTTAGCTAATTTGCGAGAAACGGAAACGGAAATAAGTGCTCTTGCAAGACTCAAACAACAGCACGCCGCATGTGAAAGAAATGAATAACAGTTGTTCAAAAGTCAAATACTCTAGGGAGAGCAACAAAGTGCTGGCCGCGTACAGGCGCCCTAACTCACCACCACACATACCAAATTTCGAAGTCCTTGTTTGGAAAAGAAAACCTCTGGCTTTGCGAAACGTTTATAATTTATGGCTTGTAAAAAAATGATGCTCGAAATGGCGGCATATGCATATTTTCTGAATTTTTTCTTGTGTGCTTTTGCTTTGGTTTACTATTTACATTCATTCGATTTGGCGTTATGAAAATACAAATTGCAGATATGTATATATGTATGTATGTATGTATCTTTTACACAATCTTTTATTGCTACACAAAATACATTATTTATGTGCGCACATACATGCACATACAAACATAGATAGGGCGCATCTTCAGTTGCCTACAAGTATTATTACTGGATGTATGCATATACNGAGATTTCGATTAATACCTCACTTTTAATTAGCTATGACAAAACCAACTTAAAGTGAATTGTAAAGTCGTGCAGGAGTCATGCAGACGCAATCGGGAGTTGGTTTTCTTTACAAGTTTCTATTAAATATCCTCATACAAAAATTACTTTCAATATACTTTTTTTCTGAACTTCGCAGATTCTTTTCATAATCAGGACAAATAAAAGGAAGATCGAAATTTTATACTATCATTTTGAAGGTATGTCTGACGGTGTTCGAATATGGGGCCACCCAGAGCAGAAGTTGTAAACAAATATGAAATGTAATAAAATAAAGTAAACAAATAAGTAAAT
>NW_016192827.1:0-3373 GCF_001687245.7 Rhagoletis zephyria | reverse complement strand
CAATAATTCATAATTAAAGATTCACATTGATCGTAACCACAATAAATAAACAAATGTGTGTGTTTTTTTTTATTCGCATTATAAGGTATTTAAGGGTATATTATTATACGAGTATTTTACCAAAACGTAGTTATGCGGCGGCATAGCATTTATCAAACAAATGATTTGTTTTATTTTAATTTTTCAATAAAAAAAAATAAAAATCAATCAAAATACAAGAGCAAACGTGAAGAAATAGAAAGTACAAAAAATACTTGGGTTAGTAAAAACTAGTTAGGTAATATGGGTGAGCAAATCGTAAATACTTATACTACAGGCGTAAAACAACTATGGTAAGGACATATTAATGGCGTTATACAGCGTAACGAAATTCGTAATTAAATATTTATGAAATGTACTTAAATAGTTGAATGCAAAAAATGTAGATGCGACAGAACGACAGCTAGCAACATTATAATATGTACTTGTAGATTATGTATATGCTTGTATGTATGAATTATAATAGAAAGTGTATATAACAGGAACCACAGCAATCAATATATATACATACATATACATGATTTAATATGATTTAATACTATATGGTATATAAATAAGCAGCTTATGGTATGATTTTGTGAGGTGTTTGGCAGAGGTAAGTGATAGCATTTATTTTTTATCGTTTTTCTTATTAGGGGGAAATATAAAGATAATTATTGTGCAATTTAGTCAAACAGCTATTTAATTTGTAATTACCTTTTGGCTGTGCCTCATTCACCGCTTGTCGTATTTCATTGATTAGTGTCTTACAATTGATGGCAGCTGTGCTTTGGCTTTTGTTAATTTCTGTGTAATCATCGCTGGAGTGACGGGATGAACCATCGCCAAGTCGTCTGGAAAGTGAGACAAAAAATAAAATGTTTTTAAAACCTTTGATGAAAAAACAGTTTAAAAATTATGCCAAAACGGTAGGATATCAAAAACATTCGCTCAAAATATTACTATAGGCTTCTGAAGACACGAATTATGCAAGTGAAATAGCTAATTGAATTCATCGCCCAAGAAATAAAAACTCCTGCGTACTACAGTTTGGGTATATTTTTGTTGGGGTTCTATAAAACAAAAAAAAAACTCTAAAATGGTTCCCTAGTGTAATCAGCACAAAAACGTAAATTCTACTGTAGTGAAAGCCCAATAATTTGTAATGGCAAGGGACCAATAATATTTTACGAATTAATGAGGTTTTTAAATTAGCGAGTTTTCGATTTTAAAACTTAATATGCGTGTTTTTTTATCATTCGAAACTGCAACGAAACATTTTTTTTTTTTACCCGAAAAGCTTTAAAATACTCTTAACTTTATTTCGCTAGCTTTTCTCGTTCTTCAAATAGTAAATTTAGTTCATTCTACACACGCTGCGCCATCATCAAGCGGTAAAATTTTTTACAAATATTTTTATTTATTAAACGTACATCCTTTCTAATATTATACATCCGAAAGTGAGTTTGTTTATTTGTTACGCTTTCAAGCTTTAACTACCCAACCGATTCCCATTAAATTTTGTACACTGGTACCATTTTAGCCCAACTTACAATATAGGATACATTTAATCTCGATTATACGAGGGGCGTGGCACCTCCCATAAAACGGAATTTTCATACCGCNTGGGTTGCCACCTGTTTTAAATCTAAATTCGAATACAATTATATTACAAGTTTAATGAGTTATTACAATCTAGGTTTTAATCGGAAGAGTCTTGAGAAGGCTTTATTTCTAGGCAACATTTGTATAGAAGGGACTCCACATGTTTGAAAATTCAAATTCAATTTGAATTATTACAATATGGGCATCAATCGAAAGGATTTCGCATATTTCAGGTATATTGAATTTAATTAAAATAAATTACACCTAATGTAGCACGCAGAAACTTTATACATTAGGCGAAGCGGGTGAGAGCGATCTAATTAGATTCTAAATTCGAACAAAATCGCATAGGAAAATTCGGAATTATCTCGGGAATTAACTACAGTTGATCCGGTTTGAGTCCTACAGATAATCGTCAAAACGAATACAGACCTGGGACTTAATAGAAACGACCAAAACGGCCAACTGTTGTCTGTGAAAATCAATAATGCAAATAAGTAAGCCGATGGAAGCCAAAAGGTCAGAGCTGGATACTTCAATTCAGTTAGATCCTCGCTCCGTGGGATTTACAAACATTTTTTAATTTTTGTTTTAGTTTTATTTTTTTAGATTCTTTTATTAATGTATTTTTTATTTAACTTCATTTTGTTTTATTTTGCGTTAGTATTTATTTTATTAGTGGTTAGTTTAAAACTTTAATTAGTTTAATTTTATTTAAAAAGTCCACATCAACAATAATTACATTAACAGCCAGTGTCACGAAAGCAATTTAAGTGAAAAATATTTTTTTTTATTTGAATTTAATATGGAGACTGACCGGAAAAAAATCATTTCTCACTTAAATTGCTTTTGAGAAACCGGCAGTAAAAAAATGAAAATAATAATTGGATGAATTAAAGAAAAATTAAATGAAAATTCTGGTGGCCGTGGTATTCGAACCCACAACCTCGCGGCTCGCCTAATCCGCATAACTGCCTGTCAGGGCACAATTTTGATCAGACCAACGTTGCAGTCTGTCTATGCCATTAGTATATTTCTGTCGATTGATATACAAATAAATGCATACTGATAGCAAAGACTGCACAGCATAGACAATTTTTGGAAACCGGAAAACAAAATTAACAGTTGCTGGATGACGAACTTCCTTAGATTAAAATGCCTCTTATTGCTTCGACAGTTCGACTACTAGTTATTAGAAGTAAATAGCAGATATTTTTGAAGATATCTTTGTAATCAAACTAGTGTAGTCTTCGCTTATGTCACTGCAGATAAAGCATCGTAAGTTTATTTTAATGCCGTTCGGGGTAATGTACCCATATTCGAGAATACATTTCTAGATTCGAAAAAATGCTAAACAACTAGATACTAAACCCATTTAAGATACATTCTCACAGTTATCGAATTAGTAGGTATTATTTCATCAAGCCTTAACTAAGCTTTATAAATGAGCTACATAAGAAATGAAATATAAGTGATGAATTTAATGAAGTAGGCTTTCTTTATTAAGCTATTGAGACACCTGCATGGTGAAATTATACCAGGTGTAGAAATTAGAGTGTGAATAAAAATTTACACTATCTTATTTGAAAATCTGACTTATTTCTATAAGACAGTCGAATGCCAAGCAATTTAAGAAAATAAAGTGTGAAAGCCGCTTCACCTGTTTATAATTTCACCATGGTTTTTCTATAATAAATATATAAAAAAAAAATAATAATCATTTTTCTACACTCACCTCTCACGCTCGGAC
>NW_016192826.1:0-3373 GCF_001687245.7 Rhagoletis zephyria | reverse complement strand
TTATTAAAATGAGTGGATTTTTGAAACCTTAGTAAGCATATAAAACTTGGAAATTAGTTATTAAAATTAGTGCTTTTAAACGGAATGTCATGCATATATGAATTTTAGCACAATTAACGCAGAACTTTGTCATATGTATAATATAGTTAAGAAAGAAAAAATTACCTCTGAGACGCTACCTTTCCGATGCAAAAAGAATTATCGAAATCGGTTGACGTGGTCCAAAGTTATGTGGCAACAGACAAAAAATAAAATAAAAAATAAAAAAAAAATAAAATAAAAAATCCGACGAACTGCTCCTCCTCCTTTTTTTGAAGTCGGTTCAAAACAAAACGTTTGTTTTCCATGAATATACACATGTCTATTTACACTTTTAACCATATATATTGATGAGTTAATCGGTTTGCCAATCTGTTTTTTTGATAAACCTTATCAACGTCAAACTCACACACTAGCACAATAGTGCCTTGCGCTTATGTGGTGCATTTGTCACCGCGCCTAGCATAGGTAGCGTGGCCGAGCGGTCTAAGGCGCTGGTTTAAGGCACCAGTCTCTTCGGGGGCGTGGGTTCGAATCCCACCGCTGCCAGAAGTTTTTTTTTTATTTAATTCTCTTAATACAAAAATATATATTATTTACTGGACAATTTATCAATACAGTGTGTCGAAAACATAAAACTGCACTTAAAAAAGATATATATGTACATATTTTGATAAATTTAATCATACTAATTTCATAACACTTGTTGCTCCATAGTTGCGAGATTGTTTATTACATATTAGTTTTGTTAATATCAATACGCCACTCAAGAAATTTGTTTTTTTTTTAAGTGGTGTTTTAAGACGATTTCCTAATTTTCTCTTTCTTTAGGGAACGTGGAATATTTCCTTGAACTGCAAAAGGCTTCACAAACTTTGAAACTTTTTCTGCTGGACAATAAATATTGATTTGAAAATATTATAAAAATTAGAAATGAGCAAAAAATTGTGAGGTTTTCATTACATAACCTCAAATATCGCCAAAAACCGTGTTTTTGGCACTTTGAGGTTAGGATATCACAAAATTCTAGTGCTAGAGCCATTTTTGGATTCAGTACCAAGAAACGTTGTGTTT
Source organism: Rhagoletis zephyria (assembly GCF_001687245.7). Classification (NCBI taxonomy): domain Eukaryota; kingdom Metazoa; phylum Arthropoda; class Insecta; order Diptera; family Tephritidae; genus Rhagoletis; species Rhagoletis zephyria. Next base: position 2,260 of record NW_016192826.1, on the reverse strand, counting down.
TACTCAGGTACTTGCGAACTAGCATTTTCAACGCGAATTGAATTCAGCAAGGTGGGTTTGCAACTTCAGCTTTTTATCAATCATTGTTGAATTTTAGTGCATTGAAATTTGTATATTCTTGTAAATTCAGTGCTGTTTACAATTATTTCAAGTTTTAACTATCTCGGAGTAATTTTAGTTGGGAAAAAAGCACTAAAAAGGCACCAGGCTCTAATTTTTTTTTTTTTTAGTTTTAATTTTCAAAAATCACTAAATCTAGTGCTTAAAGCACCAGGTTGGCAACTATGGCTCTAACAGCCTGATTATTGCAACTTAAGGAAACGGAACATAGATCTTAGAGAATCAAAATGAAACAGATTACGATTTGGCATTAAGTTACGTTAAGTTTCGGCTGTTCAATTATAAGCAACACCCATTTCTCCATAACCAGTGTTACCGGTGTGTGACTAAAGTGTCAAATTGACACTTTTTGGAAATCGATGCCCTCTGAAACAAAAATTTAATGGGCTGCAAAACTGCATACTGAAAATCTTTCCAAGAAATCTAAATATTTATACGTTTTTTTTTTGCCAAAGAATAAAGCCAGATTTTGAAACTTATAAATCGCTTTTATTAATTTTCGATTTTAATCTCTAAATGACCGACCACGAAACTTACGATAAATTGCAATTATTAACGAATGCTTTCGATGAATCAATTAACCGATTATGCGGACTTCCTAAATTTCCACGCGCAAATATGCAAAAAAATGTCTTCAAATCGGCGCTAAATCACACACCCAATCAGAGTGTCCAGATTTGGCGATTTCGCGCCGATTTGGCGTTTTTTTCGGATATTTGCGTGTAATAATTTAGGAAATCGCCATTGGCGATTTATGGCGATTTTTTCCCTTCAAATAAATTTTTTTTTGTTTCAATTATAAAAATATACAAAACTTAGTTTTTCACTATAATTTTACAGAAGAGGCTAATGAACTGGGTGATAAACTTGACTTAAGAACCATATTAAAAGACTGTCAAAAATGTTTAATCACTCTAATCGAAGAACTTTTGAAACGATTACGTAGTCAATTAAATACTTTTAAAAAATGCTTGATTTTGTCATCAGAAAAGTGCGTGAATCACAAGAAGGCGAGTTTCAGGGACCTGCCAATTCACTATTTGACTTTGAAGGAAAGAAAAGCAGCAGAAACTGAATATTTAAATCTTTTAACTTTCCCATGGAATAACTTTTCTCAGAACCATTCCATCCGACTCTGAAGAATTTTGGACAATTGCTTACGGAGTGAAAACCGCAACAGGCAATAAAATGTTTGGAAATATAAGAAAATTCATATTATTATCTTTGCCGCACTCACATGCTTTGTTAAGCGCGTTTTTTCCGTAATGAATTCAACAAAAACTAAGATTCGAAATAGGATGAGGTTGGAAAGCCTTATTTCAATCGTTCGAATAAAGTGTTATATACAGGCTGCTGCAAGACGTTTCCAATATCAAACAGTATGTTATCAAGGTTAAATAGCTCAATATATTACAACAACAGAAATGTAAATAATTAAGACACTACAGGTGATTTTCAAAAAATTGGGGAAATAGCTGTTCTCGCCTTATAGGTTTTTATTTAATTTCTAGCGCCGAGCTCTTAAAAGCGGATTGTGCGATTAATCAATTGTTATGAGTTATATTAAATTTAATAATTACGCAGTCCTATTGCAAAATGTGTGGAAACAAATACTTTTAAAAACTATGCGTGTTTTTAAAGAAAATTGTTTGTACATCACTATTATACAGTGAAACCCGCTTAAGTACCCCCCGCTTAAGTACCTAACCCGCTTAAGTAACCAACATTTTTGGGCAATGTGAATTTTTGAAAGTAATCTGAAGAAAATCCCTCTCTTAAGTACCTCCCCGCTTATTTACCCAACCCGCCTAAGTACCACAATTTTTCGTACCTGATTTACCAGTTTACCTCTTTTCAGTGCTCTTTTAAAATTCCTTAAAATATTTATGTACATATTTTGAATCTCAGCGGCAGCGTTTCACACCTTCGAGAAAAAAAAATTATAAAAAATCAACGGTAATTTTGAGACACTTGAAACTTGCACAATATTACACTAAAATTGAATGGGCTATAAAACTATATACTCGAAAAACACATCTGAGTTAAAAAAGTTTAAATTTTGATGAATTTTTTTCTTCACGTGTTCTATAAAATCTTAAGCTTAGGTTTTTATGGTATTTGTTAGGGAATGAACTGTATT
>NW_016192825.1:0-3374 GCF_001687245.7 Rhagoletis zephyria | reverse complement strand
ATCTTCAATGGAATTTGTATATTCCAACGTCAAACTCTATCGCGCTATATATGTACATACATATGTATGTATGAATGTGGATGCATACTTTTAAATATTAGATATTAAATAAATTTGGTGGAAAATATAGCAGTTTTGTGTATTTGTTACTATTTTTACATATTTTGTTTTTCTTTGAAGCATTATTTCGTTGAGAGCGCGTTCATAAGCAAGTAAAATGCTGAAATAATTTATCACTTTATTTTCATTAATTTGCTTATATGTATGCAATATTTAAAAAATAATTTACTTTATCAAAAGTTCTTATAACAAAACTGACAAGCCAGCGAAATTGCAACCCACTTGCGTTGTAAAAATGTACCAACAAAACACACATTTTGGCACCCTCATTTGTTTCTATGGCAACGCGCTTCCACACTTAAAGCAATTAATTAAATGAATTATGAAGATTATTGCAAACAAATTAATCACAAATGGCAGGAGAACGTCAAATGTGGTTAGTGTAAATTTGTGTGTTTACTTTGTAGGCAAATCGAATGAATTATGGCCAGTACTCGTATTTATCATAGCGCATCCCCTCTTCTAAAGAGGCACAACTCACAACTATCAGTTTCGGAAATATATGTATGTAACTGCTTGTGGATCGTACAGATTCAACCTTCAATACCTTGTCCAGAACCAAAATGGAATGAGTGCAGAGCAGGCTGCCATGCGCGTTACGGGAGCACTGCCCACTACACCCACCAAATCTCTGGAAGTAATGTTAAATCTTCCACCTGTGGATCTCTACGGCAAATTTCGATCCAGCCGTGGAGAGGCCTCAGATTCGGATAGGCAAAAGTACTTGAAACTCTACCGGATAATCTACGACAGTTAGATTATACCACACCTCTACTCTGTTTAGACAACAAATTCACCACAAGAATCCCAGAGATAAACGAATGGGAAGGGGCCACAGACTTGAACCCAGGGTCTACGGCCCTAAATACAGATGGTTCCAAGCTTAACAAAAGAGTGGGTAGCAGGATTTACTCTGACGAACTCGCGCTAAAATCAGTTTTCGCTTACCGGATCATTGTAGCGTTTTTCAAGCAGAGCTAAATGCCATAATGGAGGCGGCTCGTTGGCTCATAACCTCGGCCCCGCCAGGGCGGCCTATTGCTATCTATTCTAACAGCTGGGCTGCTATAAAATCCCTCAATTCTAACGGAACAACGTCCAAATTAGTCATAGAATCCAGGAAGACTCTCAACCTGCTGGCATCAAAATGCTCCTTGACTGTAGTATGGGTCCCTGGACGATTTGTAAACGTTGTTCCGGTGTGTTAGCCTTTGCTTGGTAATTTGCCAGGTTCGACAGTTATCCTTCTAGGAAATTTCATACCTCTAAAAACATCCGTTATAACATAAATCCATATTAGTGTAGATATTTTATAAAGAAACCTTTTTCATAAACCTCTCCATAAAAAAAAACTGTTATGACCGTAAATATGTTTGTCTTCCTCTTACTTACTCATATATCAAACAGGATATTATGTATGTACATATGTATGTAGATATTCCAGGAAACGGACGAACATTTTTACCCGCTACTTGTGCACTCCGAATTTGGATGGATAATTGCTTCACATTCATTAATTTGAACAGCTCTTTAGGGAATAAATATTAATTCTTCATAATCAAGAGTTGGCAGAATAACCCTTGCTAAATAATGTTTTCATAAATTTATTTATTTCGCGCGTGTGCAAATACGCTATGACAAATTACTTTGTATTCGTGTGTACCGGACGTACTAGTAAGTATGTAAACAAAATGGGTACATTCTCATATGATGGGGTCACACACTAACTACATGTCTGTGTACTCAACTATTTAGTCAACACGCCCCAAAGGAATTNAGAGTATCCATTCTGAATTGAATAGTTTTTTATTGGAACGAAGGGCTGCTTGGGAAGAACTTACAGGCCCTTATGTTGGGTGTATTTGAATATTCGATGCTACTTGAAGATAAATTAAAACTATAACTTTTTTATATACACATTTATAAGTATGAACGTACACAACTCGGGCATAAAAAAAAATTTACCAAGTATTTCATATTATCGCTTCTATGATATTAACCGTAGTCTTCTTTCTGAGTGGCAGCACTTACGAGTATTGGCCAGATGAATGTTTCTGTTGGATCCGTAAGGTGACATGCAAGGGTAGTTGTATGTAGTCACCAAAGCGTTCCGTTATTTGTGAACTTGGATCCATATTTAGAAGGCGTTAATTTGGTAAATAGGTTGCACTGGGTGTAAAAGCAAAATTATCAGCTTACCTCAATCAGTACTATTTCACTTACATCCACTGACAGGGCGAAATGTTTTAGGATGATCCTTGACTGGTAGTTGGGCGCCAAACTGACCTAACCTTAAGTACGCTTAAAAAAATAAATATAATAGATGAAAAGAATGTACATTGGTACATAAATATGCAAGAATTTTTACTATTTTCAAGATGAAGCCATATACTAAATGCCTACAAACAAACCCAGACCCTGTACTCTTTACAAATCCTAATTGCCTATTTAAGTATATCCAGCAGATTTTGATAAGGGAGATTTAAGAAATCGTGACTGACAACCTCTTTGATTTGATTAAACTGACAAAATAATATTCGCCCGATAATTTACAATTTCTCCCCATTCGCTTCTTTTCAGCCGTCCCACATTTAAGTCGCCATGTCGCAGCTCTACACCCATTCACAAGTTCATAGATTTCCACTACTGGTCGCCTTGATCTGCTCGACTATAGCCCTTTGCATTCCACCGCTCGCCAGCGCATACCATGAAGAGCTCCATCAGCGCGATGGCATCCATGTGCCCTGCACATTCTTCGATACAGTCAATGTCACCGGCGATCTGCGGTTCGCGAACGGATCCTATCTGTACGATGGTGTATTGATCCCACCACAACTGGTCGGCTGGTATGATTACATCTATACGGACTTGGTGCGACGTGTGGAAGTCGAGCCACATGCACGTGCGTGCATCTGCAAGCTGAAGCCGTGCATAAACATCTGCTGTCCATGGGGCGCCAGCTATAGCACCAACGAGAGCGCCTGCGTTAACAACACGGACTACGAGTGGCCACAGCCGCTGCTGAATTTGACGTTGCCAGATGAGACGCTGAGATCGGTCGACATGTTCAAACAATTTGCGGTGCAAAGTTTTCGCCCTTGCGAATTCATGTACTCACTGCAGCCAGAGTTGGGATCCTTTGACGATTGGAAACTGTTCGAGGTGAGTGACATACCGATGTACCTACATACATATGCATATGGAGGTCAAACGAATTATTTCTTTGCAGAATGGTACGCTACTCCGTGTAGACG
>NW_016192822.1:0-3375 GCF_001687245.7 Rhagoletis zephyria | reverse complement strand
TATTTGAAACCCAGTTTTGCAAAAATAGAATTAGAGGGTTAAAATCTTACAAAAAAAGCGTCAGGCATCAATATTTGCAAAGGGTCACCACACCCGAAAGTTTTCTGCATAATAAGGGGTAAGTTAAATAAATAATATTAAAATTTTTTCTTTTTTCGGCGTATGATTGGTACCTGTAAATTCAATGAGTATGCAGCCGATTGAGCACATGACTTTAGAGACTTTACTTTTCTATTCATTTTATATCAGGCAGAGTCGCAGCCAGAGAGAAAGTGGCAACTTTGGCCCCCTCTTAGAGCACGGATTGCAGGTATAACCAGTTTTCCTATGGAAGAACAGAGTAATCCGTACACGGTGAAATTGTGATCAGTTGAAGCAAAATTCTGGCAATGGTTTGACTACCGCGTAGTATAAATATTAACGTTGGTTGAGTTTGGTTAGGGTCCAAAACACCTTTTCTTCTGTGGAAGAAAAAAACGTTGAACATTGTTTTCAAGATGGCGACGCCGCCACAACCGCCTGAGACCCAAAAATAAATTTTAACATTGACTTCAACTAGTCTCGCAGTATTCAAAAAGAATTGAACACGATGCAAAAAATGGAGAGATTGCTAATTTTTGACGCTTTTTTGTAAATTTTATTTGTATTAAAGCCCGTTGTTTTGAGAAAAAATAAAGCTTCAAACGATAAAAACAATAATAAACCAGTAAGCAAGTCTAAGTTCGGGCGGAGCCGAACATTAAATACCCGGCGCAAGTATTAAATATATGTTTTTTCACCTTTCCGAAACCTTCCGCTAGATGGTAAGCCGGGGTGTATCAATTTTCTGTTCTAGTAGAAGTTCAACGGTTTAAAATTTTCTAAGAAAAATTCTGGCTGTTCCACTGAGCAGGAAGAAAAGTTGACCATTTTTATTCTCAACGTTCCCCGGAGCTCCGCAAATCAGGTTTTAAAATCCTTGCGATTGGCGTTACGGTATTCCAAAATAATTTACTGCCATGCAAAAAATCATCAATTCTATTTTGTCTACTTACAAAACAACTATTCATACGCTTGCATTTATTTGGCCTCATTTTCCTGCATGGTAACTATCTACATATGTAAATACATACTTATGGCCGTACTTATGTAGATAATATATATAAGGTTACATACATACATTTTTATACAAGTGTAAAGAGTTACTAAAACGAACACGTGGAACAGATGTAGGGATTAGAATTTAATCAAAATGAAAAACGATGTAAGCAAAACAAAAACGAAAGTTCCTAAAGCCAAGCACATATTTAGTTTCATATGCATATTAACATTTTAAATTACTGCACATTTTATATAAAAGCTAGTTATTCCATAAGCATTTAAAAGGCTTGAATAAGTAAAAGCAAAGAGGTGAAGCAGACCGTGGTACAATTTTTTTTTTTCATTTTTGGTTTCAGTGCTTTGTGCATTAAAGAGCAGCCAAAGGACTGCCGAAAAATGCGAATTGCATCTCCTTGAAAATGTGTATATAGCTTACAACACACTGTATGCATACATAATTATGCATGTAAATATATACATACATACGCACAAACATATGCATATGTAATAAAGCGTAAACTTGTATAATTATACAAAAAGTTTAGTCGAAAGTTAGCTTTTTCAGAGATTTTGGCAAAGAATACGCAGAAAGTGCTGGCAAAATGTTTCTACATTCACAATATTTTATCCTTTTAACAAAAAATATATATACTAGTTTGTAATAGAGAGTCAAGAGTAAAAGCATACATACACATATAACTATGTATTGCGTTTTCTGTTAGATCGAAAATAAACTTCTCGGAAGTTAAGCGAACTTAAAAAAGAATTAGTTATTTTAATTTTTAAAAGTCTGATATACGGGGGTTGTCCCAGAAGTACCCGGCCTAACTTAGAGATGGCGGTAGTTATTTGAAAAATATCACTGTATTTAAAATTACATAATCTATAAGGCATATACATATTTCAAGTTTGAAGATGCCACTTTGTTGTATGTGTTTGGCAGCCGCCAATAGTGAACGTTTTCAGTGAATTTGTGAAAATGCAGAAAATTGGTCATCGTTATGTGATACAATATTTTATTTGAAAGGCCTCGGCCCATAAAATATAAAAGCTGGAATAGGTTCTACTCTGAGCGAGTCTGCTCCTTCGTTTACAACAGTAAAATATTGGTTAGTAGAGTTTAAACGAGGCCGTACGAACTGCCAAGACGAACATCGCTGCGGTCGACCAAATGAGGCGACGACTCCAGAAATAGTNGAGTGCAAGGTCATGGCATTGGTTTTTTGAGATGCACGTGGGATGATTTTCATTAACCATCTTGGAAAAGGAGAAACTACCAACGGCGAGAATTAGGCGAACTTATTGCAACGTTCTGACTTTGTACTGACAGATTATGTGGGACAAAGTAGATGGAGCTCATACTTCACCATACGTATCTGTACTGACAGCCTAGCTGCACTCAACAACAATTCTCAGACTACATAGTTTGTTTTACTTGTTTTACTCTGGGTACCAGATCACTTGAACCAACTTCCCGATGAGCTAGACTCCTGCAACTTAAAGCTTATCTCAGAAGCCGATGACAATGCAATATTAAAGATAAATTAATCCGCTAGGTGGCGCAGGTACCGAGATATTTGGAAGCCCCTTAATTATGGTCCGATATGGAATGTATTTGGATTGCATATTACTCAAATATAAAGAAATAATTATACAAAAAAATTTATCCGATAGGTGGCACGCGAGTGGAGATACTTGGAAAATGCGTATTTATTGTCCGATTTGGTTCATATTTAGAACGTATATTTCTTAACTCCCTAAATTATTAAGCCGTTAGGTGGGCGGGTGTCGATTTTTTTTTATTAACCACTTATAAAAGCTTGCCTAAAAAAACTATTTACTTGTTCTTCATAATATTTCACTGTTCTACAATTTACCCAGCTCTTGTTATTCATAAATTAAGAATGTAGCGCAGGCCTTGCGTAACACTTAGTTTCTGTCTGTGTGCAATTTATTTTTTGTGATGTAGGTGTCCTGGTGTTTATTTATTGAAATAAGTGTACGATTCACCCTCTGCTTACTCTCTAAACTTGTCTGATATCCTACTGTTAACATAAATATTTATTATAAACTAGCCAATGCCCGCTTACTTCGCGGCGCCTAATAAGAGCTTTTGCGTTAGCCAATGCAAAAGAGCGTTTAAAAACAAAATTAGTCTGTAAAGGCAAAGTTTTTGATTTAAGTTGAAACCACTAAGGCGCAGTATCCTCCTCACACATAGGCAAATAGTAGTAACGCTGTGATACCATATGGAATACCAATCCCTTTTGGTGTCATGAGCTTTACTGATGGTCT
>NW_016192821.1:0-3375 GCF_001687245.7 Rhagoletis zephyria | reverse complement strand
TATGCTTCCTATTTGATTGGCGCTATAAGGCAACGCGAAAAGGCTCATAAATCTTCCGCAAAACCTTTCTCGAGAATACTCCAAGAGACCCCTTATCAGATGATTTGATTGTCCATGCCTGCGATGTCGTCGGCATATTCCAGCAACTTGTAAGTTCTTTTTAAAAAGTGTACCTTTGTGGTTCAGTTCTCGGTGCTTATTATCTTCTTCAACATCAGACTAAAGAAACCAAACCTCGCTAAGGATTTTAGGGATTATCTGATATTTTTCGGGTTGTTTAACACCTCCTTTCCTGAAAATCTTTAGCATTCTTGGCTACTTTCTTTGCTGCCTAATTTTTCTTTTGACCAATGCTCAGTATCTGTCGATTGGTCTGAGCTCTGGGCAGTTCGGCGGCTTCGCTTCTGAGGCACCATAAGCACTCATTCCAAAGCCAATTGGCTAACCGTGCAGTCGACCAAAAGAAATATGGAAACCTCTTGGTGCTCCCAGTCCATCGTCGGAGGACTGCGAATGGAGAATCTGTTCCCGAGCTACACCTATTCCTACGGGGTAGTTGGTTAGAATGTTGGTATAACCAAATCTAGAGTCTTAACATCTTTAGCAGTACATTTAGTCTTCCTCACCTGTAGCTTTCAAAAAAGGTCTACGGGCAGAAAGCTAAGAAGTATCTCCATGGCTTTGGTGGGTGTGGATGCAGCGCACCTGTGATTAGCATGCATGCCGCCCTTTGAACTTTGGTAAGCTTAGAATTTGTGAGCGTTTTGTCCAGTGATGTCCATTAGACTGTCACGCCATAGAATCCTGTGAACTATGTTGGGTCGCTCCTATACCATGTTCCCACCATACTCAAGGCGTTCTGCAACAGTTCTCCCAGGTTTTGTGGGTATTTACCAGTTGCAGTTAGGGCAAGATCATCGGCATATGTAATATAAAACTCTTGGCCTGGAGGCTGCGAAAAGTCACTATAAATATAGGTCTCGTCATCCATGAAGCAGCAATCGAGTTTTTCAAATACATCTTTTTCTACTTTCTTGGCACGTTGTTTGGCCTCTGTGCTCTTCACAGCGTTTCGTTCTGAAACGTTCTGCACTGTGTGTGTTTTAAAACCAGCCTCTATTTTTGTTTTGCGGACTCGGAACCTGACTTTCGAGTAACAACCAGGTCCTTCTTGAAGTTCTTCAACACTCTTGATACAGTTTTTGGGTTTAGTTTTAGCTCCCGAGCAGTTTTTGAATGGCCACTGAGGCTGGTCTTGAAATCTTTTCACAGTCGTTTCCCTACTTCCAATTTGCCATTTAAAAAAAAAAAAGCGTATATTTAAAAATTGTGTATTTCTGACATTTATTTCAAAGCTTACTACAAAAAAAAATTTTCAAATTGAGTGATCTGAAAAAGTTTTATTGAAAAAAAAAGTTTATGATTTTTTTAAACCCAGCCCTTCACGCTACTCTCACTGTAGCGATGTGTGGGGTTGACCTCTCCTTTGACTATGGCATTGTTCATCAGTATGAAGTCTTCTTAATTTTTCTTATTATTTGAGATATATTAGATTTTTTAAAGTTTGATAAAAAAATGGTTTTCCCAAAATCGATCCTGATTAATACTAATACATGCCCCATGCAGTGGTACAAGTGATGCCTATATACATAAAATTCAACTCCTTTTACTTCAATTTAAGATTTGCTTGTATTAGTGTGTTTTATCTGATGAATATTCAAGTGCATTTCTGTTGTGCATGCCTCATTCAATTATAAAGAAAAGACAACATAATGTATGTACATACATAGGGACAGATGGATATGGGTATACATATTTGCAAATGCATATACATACGCGGTTAAGGTATGGTGGAATTGAAGTACTTGCCTGAAGTTACAAAGGACACTTTTCCGCTTTGACACGCAGCACTTTGAATCGGATGTTATTACACAGATATGCTTTTGACTATAGAAGATTTAGAAGGCTTGTGGAATGCATATTGATAATTAAGTGTGCATTGCGAAAAATCACATAGAGTATGGGCTCTCATTTTTGTAGGTAATGAAAATCATAAATTTTAGTTTAAGTACTGTTTTTGACAAAGAAGGCTCCCTTAATTTAGACGAAGACTTAATAAAGGCATATCAATGGTCCGTTTTGAAATAATTATGTACAGGACTCTATAATAGAGCACCGTTTTTTACTTCATTTTACTCTTCGAAAAGGATACTGTCATTAACATTTCACCTTTAAAATCTTTTCCAGCTCTACGCGCAATTTCTCTCACTATGCTTTGACTCACTGCTTAATTACGCTCTTGTCAATGTTAACAATATTTCGTCATAGCAACACGAAACAACAATGACAAAGACATGTGTATATACTAATGTCGCAAATGTCGTTTAGTTTAGCGGATGTGTTGCAACAATTGACAATGTGTGACAGTTAAAAGGGATATGTTGTGTGAAAGTATGTATGTATGTACGAAATCTGTATAACGATGCATAAACAAACATACATAGCTGTACACGTATATATAATTATACACATGAGGGTGCATCACTCTTGATACAAAAAAAAAACAAATCGGTGCTATTTTTATATCGAGAACATGAGATTTATTACATTCTAAGACTTTTGCAAAAATATTTCGGAAAAATATTAAGATTAACGTGAGCTGGACCTATTAGAAAGTACTTCCAAAATCGAGGACATTTTTTTTCTAAAAAATCAACTCAGATAATAGAAGAGTTTAGGCTTAAAAGGCCTTAATGAAAATGTATAAAATTTTATCAACGAAATCAAAATAATTTAATTTTTGGAGATATTTTCAAATCGGTCTAGCTCACGCAATATTTTGTCGGAATTCTGGTGGAAAAACTACCACTTATTTTGGCGATGCACCCTAATGTACATACATATGTGTAACGCATAATGACTATGGCGGCGACAAATGTTTGCCGCGGGGCCAATATTAACGCTATTACCGAGAAGCGCTCATAATGAGTAACATAACTTTGCTAGAAGCTAAATACCGTCACCTGAAATGCAAAATAACGTAACAACATCGTCACTGAAATGCAAAAAGTCGTAACTTATAAACAATTCAAAATTCACTACTTGATTGTTATGATGGATTTCATCGATTTAAAACTCCCCACATCGTTTTATGAAAAAAAAATTAAATTAATCACGACTTTTTCCATTTCAGTGTCGATGTTGTTACGTTATTTTGCATTTCCGGTGACGATATGTATGTTTATATGTACTCAGATATCTGTATGCATAGCCATATGAGCAGAATTGGTAGACAGTAAGCATGAGAAAATACATAAATAATGAAAAGAAATTCCGACTACATCCTAAGAATCAAGAGCAAGCAAAATAATCATA
>NW_016192820.1:0-3375 GCF_001687245.7 Rhagoletis zephyria | reverse complement strand
CCGCTATCCCAGCTTTAGGACTTTGCGATGGCTTTTTCCTCCATTCTCTCCTCCGGGTTTCGCTCAATTATCGCTCGCGTCACTGCAGAATGGCTCTAAGTGCTGCGTATTTCTCTGCTGCAGGAGCACAGCAATGTTCGTCCTATATCCGAGCCAGCTGTTTCAGTGTTCCTGTAATGCGATTTTATCGGTCTAATATTTTTTCTGACATCCTTCTAATATTTCCAGACATCCTCCATCACATTTAGATGATGGTCTTACCTTTCCTATAGACCCTCTGTAGGTTCCAGTAACACATCGGTTACTTTTAACGCCTTATCAGTTTGCTGAGTTCATGAACATGTGAGGAGTCTAATATTCAAAGCGAAGATAGAGCTTTTCATTGGACGTTGTGTATTCATAATAATAAGACATTAACTCGACAGTTATTACCAAATTTGCAATAGGTTTTTGCCCACTTCATCAGCTAAAATGTCACCACCCCTGCTACATTCATGACACTATCAAGCGACCTACATGACTAAAAAAAGAAATTCTACGCACATCTATATCTTTATACTACATTTATGTAAGTATGTGTTGTATATTCAGAGATAATTTCCATTTGCATACGTTTGTATGTGCATGCATTGCAAAGATCAACAACATTTTAAAGTCAAGTTTCCACTTAACTTGTTGCTAAGTAGCAACTAAAATACAGCCTACCAGTGCAGTTAAGTTTGTTCTCATTGTAGGCACAGTGGGGCACTAAAAATTTAACGGTCGTCATAAACACATACGATTAAGTATACAGTAGGGTGGTCCTTAAAATATCAATATCATAGGCGAGTATCCCGTTATTTTGTGCTAAGTGCAAAATAAAGACGTGCACGAAAATTAAAAAAGTAAAAAAAAAAATTATAGCGTTTAAAGAAACACATTTTTTTTTAATCGCTAAAATTTAAAAAAATTTTGACTTTGACTTTGAGTTATAAACTCTGCAAGTTTAGGAATTTACATGGAATTGTTTCAATAACAAGTCAAATTTGTCAGATCTCAACTCGAAGTTTTGTCGAACTTTGCGATTTAAAAAATTAAAAATTTCTAGCTGTAGTAGCGACCCAAACAATTTTATAAAATTCTGAAATTTTTGTGCAAGTCTTTTTATTTCCTACGTAGAACAAAATCAAGACGTGCCATTTGATATTTTTTTAAGGACGACCCTAATAAACAGGCGAATATACCGCCAATGCAGCTGTTCCATTCACTCAAAAGTGAACGTTTCCACAATTTTATTACAAATTTACATTTGCAAACGCATGATAGGCCTTTTTTTAATTGCTTGTGCTGCGAACATTTGACCAACATGTACATTATACTATTGCAATAATTTATGTTGGTTTACATATGTATGTGTGTGTGCTAATGCACATATGCATATCAATTTATGCTAATGTATTTTTTTTTTCGTTGTTTTATGTCATGTAACATTTATTATTTATGTTAGCAGCGTCCTTGCACAGTTTCTCGCCCGCCTTACATGCTCATTTGATTGCTCGAACAATTGCTTGTTAGTTTGGGTTGTAAAAATAGCAATGACGGGGCATAGAAAATAAAACATTGTATTAGACATTAAAAAAAAAATATCTAATTGTAAGCGATACAATATTGCCACTAAGAAAACCATACAACTAGCATGCGCTAGTAAGAAAGTGCTGCCAGATTTTTTAGGAAAAATGTTATTTCGGTTTCATGTATTTTAAAGCTGATTTATGTACTATATTTATATATACAAAATTTCAATTTTCCATTGTCAAGACTACACCTTTCCTGTTTATCAATGCTGGCCATTTGTTTGAAATGCCTCCTGGCCACTACGTTATACCTAGTATTAATGGAGAGTTCCTGACAGAAAACACCTCCTCCAACTTTTCCGTCTAACTTCAACCCGTCCGTTTAAATGTTTAGTAGACATTTGTCTTAGAGACTTTCAGTCTCACACTGCATTTAAAGTTAAGTTTTTAATATTCTCATTTTCGTTGTTTGTGTTTCCGACAGGGTAGGAGTAGGCACAACGCCGTAACTTGTTTGTCTCCAAACCAAATTTTACAAGGTATGACGGAAAAATCGTTCCACATTACATTTAAAGCGCAAGAAACGTAACATGCCCATGAAAATGGTGTTTCTCAACGTGTTCTCTTATTCTGCTTTATCTTACTCTTGGCCGGTGCTGTAACCGTCTAGGCGATGTTAGCCAAGAACAATAAAGCACGCCAGTCGTTTCTCTTTTGTGCCAATTGGATATGCAAAGTTCGTCTCCATCTGGTCTTTCCATCGTAGAAAAGGACTTCCTCTGCTACCAGCTATGGCCGTGATCGTCATCCTAAGAAGGAAGTCTTATCCATGGCAAAATTTAAAGGGATTCCGAACTCAGCGCACAGCCAGAATCTGGAGAACGTTTTCTCTTCTTTCATAGATTGTAAGTTGAAAAGGATTTGTACCCGATTTTGAAACTTCATTGTGCAAAATTAGTGCAATGTGTTTTATTGAAAATACTGGTCATTGCTAGTTATGACCTCTTCCCCACTTTTCTGGCAATGCATGGATTGCGCGCCAATAAATCTGCTCGTCTTGGGAGACCGAGAAAGTTTCAAGCCAATTTTTAATACCTTCACCTGAAGGGAAGTGTACCCCCGTAAGGGTGTTCGTCATTGGTCGGAACAAATGGTGGACTGACTGATGGTGGAAGGTCCGTATGACAAGGCGTGTGGGTTAGGATTTCCCATCCGGTACCTCCAAGATAAGTTTTGACCACTTGTGCGACATGTTTTTTGAGAGCACAGTCCAACGTCTGAACAGTTTTCACCGAATGCAGAGAGGATTACCTTGCTGCCATGGATTTTTTTGGCGTCGAAGGTCCGGGTTCGTGAGGCACCCAGTTTCCGACTTTTTGAACCGTCTCATTGGCTTTCAATCGGAATAAAATTTCTGGTTGAGTCAAGCCTAATTTTCTCCCAAGTCCCAAGATTATAAAATCTCTTCTCACTCATCTACCGTAAGTAAATTTTAGTTCCCCCGAAAAACCCTCAAACTAATCATAAAAAAAACGAAACAATTCACGTCCGGCAACGCTCTTCAACATTGTGTTGATTGTTGCTGTTGTGTTGTAACATACACAATGCATTGCGTGCCGGCTATACCTGCATGCCACACTCACAAATCGCCCGCAAATAGATTTTTTTTTATTTATTTTGGTTTTGCTGACGAGCTGGCTGTCCATCCATCGACCGCGTAACCGACATTTGTAAAACTTATGTCAGTGGCATAAATACGCCGTAGGTGGTGGGAGATTATGTAAAATAGGTAAATTTTACTGTTTTTCGTTAGTATGTTTAT
>NW_016192819.1:0-3375 GCF_001687245.7 Rhagoletis zephyria | reverse complement strand
CATTAAATACCCGGCGCAAGTATTAAATATATGTTTTTTCACCTTTCCGAAACCTTCCGCTAGATGGTAAGCCGGGGTGTATCAATTTTGAGTAAATTAGCGTCCTTCAATTTCGAAATATTGAAGTTTCAAGCATTTCTGAAATTTACCGTTATATGAGAAGCGGCCGTTATTTTAGTCCGATTTCAATAATTTTCAACGTTTTGCTTATATGTGGCAAGCACAATAACCACACCGAGTTTGGTACAAATTGGTAGAACGGTTACCGATATACTTATTTCGGCTCCGCCCGAACTTAGACTTTCTTACTTGTTTTAATTTTGTTTGAATTTTTCCATGGTTTTGGCTCACAAATC
This sequence comes from Rhagoletis zephyria, assembly GCF_001687245.7. NCBI lineage: Eukaryota > Metazoa > Arthropoda > Insecta > Diptera > Tephritidae > Rhagoletis > Rhagoletis zephyria. Next base: position 3,019 of record NW_016192819.1, on the reverse strand, counting down.
CCACATAAGTCGTATTCGGTTTCAGTAGCACAAAATTTATAAGGTTTGAGTAGTTGCGTTGGCTGAACAATTTTTTTTTTTTTATTAAAATTTACGGGAAAAATATTCTTATGGAAAATATTGGCCCAGTAACTCACTCATGAAAAAATTGTTCGACTAATGTTTATCACAAGTCTGAAATGAAGACCTTATGTAGATAGAAAATACGAAGTATACGAAGAACAAAAAAGTGTACAGAAAATAAAAATAATAGCAAGCGGGTTTACCANTTGGCCCAGTAACTCACTCATGAAAAAATTGTTCGACTAATGTTTATCACAAGTCTGAAATGAAGACCTTATGTAGATAGAAAATACGAAGTATACGAAGAACAAAAAAGTGTACAGAAAATAAAAATAATAGCAAGCGGGTTTACCAGAAATTATCAGTGAATGGCATGTTTCAATGATCTCTCATTTCTCTCTTTCGAGTCGCTAACTTCATTCGCTAGCAGAAATAAGGGACGTATCGATTGAAACAAATCTTCCAGTATGCTTCTCCCGGTGAACAAGATTCATAGAAATTTTTTCGGACATCTAATACTATAACCAGAGAGATACCTATATATTTAGCTTGCCAATTATATGTATTGATAAACAAAAGTACTGCCCGGTTAAAAATTTTAATTACCCTTTTTTAACCACACATTTGCGCACGTACTTGCTATCGGTTGATCAGTGAATTGGCACTTCGGAATTTGTTTCAGACCATAGCCAGTTCAGCACTAATTTCGCTGCTTATTAGTACTTAAGCTTACAGCAAACTAAAGCATATCGTTATTGTGTTGTGTGCAGTATATTTTTAGGCGCTCACACGCGCTCTTAGCCCTCTTTAGCGCAGCAAGGCAATTGTTTGTGAAACACCACAAGTGATAAGCGTCTTAAGATCCATTTTGAAGTCGAAATTAAGGCGCTTATGGCTTACTTATTTGGCTACACACATGTTTGTGTTTATATTTTTGCTTATTGTGCGCTTGATCTTTAAATAACAACTTAAGTAGTAGTAGCAAACTGGTGAGGTAAGCAGTACCTACATGCGCGCACGTGTGCCGCCAGTTTAAGCTCTATTGCAAGGCTTCTGTTTATCGCTGTTAAGTCTTCGAGTAAGAAAGTAAATAAATTGTATGGCTAAGCAATTAGCGGTCACTGCTGTTAGTATTAATTCGAGAAAAGCTGATTGTTGATTAATATTATCGGTTTAATTGGTAAAAGGGACTTCGCAATTGCTTAGTAGGCACTTAAAGCGCCTAAATGTAGGCCTGTGTTGTAATAAAATGTTACCTTTGTACGTTTAAAGGAGTTCGAATCGTCTAATATGTTTGATAAACATTTAAATTGTGACGTTTTTGTGATGCTGCGTAGTTTTTTTACCTGAAAATATACAAAAAATGGATAGTTATTAGAAAAAATTAAAAAAAAAGGATTTAAAAATTGACCCTAAGCTGACATCCCTGCAAAACAACATTTTGATAAAGTGTTCATTACACAACTTTTCAGTTTAGCAGATATCCCGTTCACTCTCAAGTCAAAAACGAAAATATAAACAATACATCCCAAAAGGTTACCAAAACTTTCTAAAATAAAATCCAAAATATCTAGAAATTTACTACGCATAGGATCGGGAAAGTCCAAACAGAGTCACAAAAGGTCACGAAAAGTCAGAAAAATAATGAGGAGACCCGAATAAAACAAATAAAATAAATAATAAATACCGAAAGTCCCGAAAAAACTCCAATTGTTTGCAAAAATACCAAAGTAATCCTAAAAGTGCACCGAATTGCCAAAAAACAAAACAAAAAATATCAAGAAGCCCCAAATTATTTTCCGAAATATTTCCAAAATTTCAACAAACGGTACCGAAAAGTTCAAAAGAGTATGGAAAGGTCACAAAACGGCAAAAAAGTCGAGAATGAAAAAACAAAGAGTCCAAAAAAAACTAAAAATTTGCTAGTTGCAACTATACCGAAAAATTGGAGCCATCTTGAAAACTTTAAGCTCAAAAAAAACCAAAAAGTTTTGAAAAGTCTCAAAGGACACGAAAAAAATTCAACCGAAAGTTACCGAATATCGAAAAGTTCAAAAAACCCCCGCGTAAATCAAGAAGTTTCCCAGAAAATATCGAAAATTTAGATATTAAATCGAAAAATTTGAGATCTTGAAGAGGGTTTTGATAGCGCCTCTCAGACACGACTTCTAAAGATGCTAGGCTTCAAAAGATTTTCATGAAACTCTAACGATCGCTTCACTGAGTCTGATGTATAGGCACTTGAAAAATTGTTAAGCTTCACTATTTGTTTGTCAATAAATTTTGCGGCTAAACTGTGCAACGAAAATTTAATTTTAGGCGCTTTAAAAATGCACAACAAATTTAGCAAATACAACACAAATCTTAGTGTAGTGGTGTAGTTTTAGGTGCAAATTTTTTAACAAATAGTCAAGGTTGATTATTTGTCAAGTGCACAGAATTGGGTGCTAAGCATTTATATGATTTATAAATATGTTCTATATTACATACTTTTAGGGTCGCCTCGCTATGAAAATGCAACTATTGAAAGCCATTTCAGGCTGAGTATTAAAATTCACTCTAAAGCGTCCTAACCAATATCCAGAATCATTAGCGCGCAATAAATAGTTTACTTTAACAATTACGCTCCTAAGAAATTGAAACCTACTTTCAGGCGCCTCAGCGCCATACGCACGTAGTTAAAGCAATTTATTATCAGTCCGAAGGTCAGCAAAGCAGGTCACCTTTTCATTATGCGCATTTTTTTCACATGCCAAAGTATACTTTACAAAAAACAAAAAAACTTTACTTCAACGATTCCCAAGATGGCACCACAAAGTACGCTTGGGCATTTAGCAGTAGACCAACGCAATGTGGAGCGAAGAATGCAATAAAGCGCTCGCATTGAGAAACTAAAAAAAAAAATGCGCCTTGAGTGCATTGCTAAGTGTATACATATGTATGTATGTATGCACTT
>NW_016192818.1:0-3375 GCF_001687245.7 Rhagoletis zephyria | reverse complement strand
TTATAACAATTTAACATAAAACGCACCATTTAAAAATTTTCAATTAAAGTCGTGTTTTTATTTCTTAAAATAATATAAAATAAAAAAAATAAAATAATTAAAATGGTAGCCATAGTTGATAGATAGCCAACCTTATCCAAAAACATGTTATTGTTAAAGCTTGTTCAAACACTTTCTGTTTGATACCCATGTGTTATTAAATAAGCATACATTTCTTTTAATAAACGTAACTGTAACTCTTTAGAAAGGATGCAACCCAACTCTAAAATATTTTTTTTTTCTCTTCAAATGAATTTTGTTTTAACATTGAAGTTAAAGTTTGCTGTGGAGCTTTTGAATACTTATAAATTATCATATATCTGGCAACACTGTTTTTAAAATTTTTTTCCAGTAACTTTCTTCAGGAAATACCAAGTAGAATGGGAGAAAATAGAACAAATCCGTTGAGTTGTTAATACGTTTAAGGCTGTTAAAACTTCAAAAAATTCAAATTCTCGGATTTTTTATAATTTTTCAATTCAATTCAAGTCTTTTGGTTCGCAAGTACGAATAGGTAGTGAAATTGTCCATTAATTTGATTTTAATTTTTTAAGCTAATAAAGTTAGATTGGCGACATTCGAGAACGTAGTCATATATTTATAAGTGTTTATCATTTCTTTTTTTAAAATACGTATTGCAAATTTTCAATGATATTCAGGGACAAAATTTTAAAATTACTCTTTCAGTACCTAAACATGCTTATGCACCAAAAAAATTAAACTTTTTTAATTCAACACAATTTTTTATTGTATATTTTTGATACCCATATTGTTGAGCTACATTGCACTGAGTTTTTTATACAGATAATTTGAATTAATCATATCTTTAAAGTTTCAAAGTCCTTTTAAAATATCGTTACGTCAGAAAGAAAAACTAAAAGTGTAGTTTTCATTTTTTGGGTCCCAGCTCGCCAAAATATTGCATTTTTTGTGTAAAATAAAACTGACTGTTGAACGATGTTATCGCTAGTTTCTATTATTTAAAATATCTTCGGCAAATTAACTACTTTCTCTTTCTCTCGGAATAAGACAATAGCAAAACTTCTTAAAAAAAATATATATTTAAAACTAACCAAGGAAAATTAGAAGAAAAACATATGGCTATTTAAAAATGTCAGGTAATATCATAAAGCTGCANCTTACATAAACACATTTATACATATGCCAAGCACACTAAACTTTTTCTTTGGCTGTAACACTACAAAAAAAAAAAAAAAATCGTGCATTCTTAAGCGCTCACTCACATGCCCAGAGATGGTTTTGATAAGGGTGTGGCATCGCACTAAGCGCCCACGGCAAAGCGCGAGTATGAAAAGAATTTTAGTACATAAATACTAATTAAATAAAGAGTGCATATGTGTAAATATGAATACATACATATGTGCATACCATGCAGAGAAATCCCCAACTATTTAGCAAAAAATTTGTGGCAGAGAAATAAGCAAATTGCCGAAATAAAAGTTAGTACATAGCAACAAATCTCTTTTGGCTATAATTACAATTAATACGCGAGTGCAAAGAGCTTGAAGTGCTTAAATATATTTAAATTATAAAAGGAACACTTTTCCGCCCTACTGAATGGTAGCAGAACAGAAAATCGTGGATAAGACAAACCCGAGCCCCCAGTCGATGATGATGAAGTCGATGTTCCTACGCCCGAATAAGCATAGGTTACAAGCAGGGGCCAAAAATAACTGTTACTTATCTCGAATTTACGAATTGAAAACGTTGCCCGAATTCTGAAACTTAACGAAAATGTTGTTTCATAACTGTTATTAGATGAAAAATATTTTTTATTTCGCCGATAATATTTGGAACCCAAGCTTTATTTTTTACGTTGCTTGATAACAGTTATTGCCCAACATTTATTTTTAACGTTGCTTGATAACAGTTATTATCCAACGCTTATTTTTTGCTTTGTCTGATAGGTAAACGTAGGATAAGAACATTGACGAAAACGGAGATGGAGAAGAAGATAAAGATGATGAAAATAAAAGAGGAGGAGTGAAATAACTGTTATCAGACAACATAAAAATAAACATTGGGTAATAACTGTTACCAAGCAATGTAAAAAATAAACGTTGGGAAATAACTCTCATTGGTGGCGGAAAATATATTTCTCCTGCATAACATTTATTGGGCAACGTAAAAAGTAAATTTTGCGTTGTAACTCTTATCATCTAAATAAAAAATATTTCTCATCTAATAACTGTGAGGGAACAACGTTTTTTCGATAAAACTTATAACTGTTATGCCCCTGACTACAAGGTCTAATCAAAGGTATTGTGTGAAAGACTGAAGCTCACCGTCAACGAAAATCAACCAAAGGCCAGGTATTCACAATACGCCATATCTGGGAAAATACTCGCGAGAACAGGATCGAGACGCACTATCTAATTGTCGATTTCAGAGGCGCTTTTCACACCACGATAAAAAGTTGCCTTTAACCCGCTATGGCTGTGCTCAAAAAACAGTTTTCTCGCTTCCTCTTGACAAAATCGGCTCCCTTGGCAAGGCACTGTGTGTGGGTTCGTGTGTGTATGCAAAGCTTTTGTAAGGGAGCTAAGGGAGTGTCAAATCTCTAATGTCATTAATGAGCAAACCTTTAATTATTGAATCATGGTGAACGAGCACAAAACGAAGTGTCTCATGTCAACCTACAAACAGTCAGAGCATAAACGTCTGGCACCCACGTCAACGCTGACGGTTAGAAGTATGAAAATGTAGACGACTTCGTCTATTAATGAACCAGCATTAACACCAATAGTAGTGACAGCCTTGAAACACACTTGCCAAGAAGTGCTACTTTGGACTGAGTATGCAGTTGAGAAGTAAAGTCCTCTCTAGTCACTCTTGTATGACGAAAAAGCATGGACAAAGAAAACATTTGATAAGGCAGCTCTTGGAGTTTACTAAAAAAAGATTTTGTGTATTCACGGGCCTTTGCGCGTTGCCGATGGTAATACTGCAAACGATGGAACGATGAGCTCTATGAGCTTTAAATCGATAAACGGCTACACTGGCTCGCAGCGATGCTGGTCACAGAGGAAGGGGAAGGCCTCCTCAGCGTTGGAAATACCAGGGCAAGATTGACTTGTCTTCACTTGGCAAATCACAAAGTTTTTCCTAGGGGGTATGCTTTACATATGTATGTACATACATACATGCATATGTACATATGTATGTAGGGACGACCCAAAGCTATTAGCAAAGCCGGAATAAAATATGACACGGTAAGTGCGCTACGTCAGTGCTCGTCAAACTTTTGAGTCGTCGGGGACCGGTATCTTTTTTTATTGATTATTTTTCGTTTACGATCATCTCATATATGTATTA
>NW_016192817.1:0-3375 GCF_001687245.7 Rhagoletis zephyria | reverse complement strand
AAACTCCAAGCATTACAGCGCACTTTTTGCGACAAGCTTGCAACACCAAGAGTCTACAGCGTCGTGCGCTAAATTTTTTTTGGTCAATTTCTTTCTCCACAAATCAGTCCACTTCCACTGTCTGCCTTCGTCTGCTGGCTATAGGCATTCTCAAACAAAACGTGCAACTCGCTCACTGTTGCAACAATATGTTCGTATGTGCATATGTATATCAAAACAGTGTGCCGCGGTAGTTCATGACCTCCACGTTGCACTAAATGCACCATTGCAAATAGCTGCAACAAAGCAAGACGAAAAGTAGCCAGAAAAACTACAGCACTGCTATGATTTCTTACATCACCGCAGCAAATCTCGCTGATTACAATCGAATTTCGTTCGTTGTCTTTGATTTTCGACTAAAATTTATACTTTTCGTTGACGGAAATGACAATAAATATAATTGCACCGTGAAATACAGGAAAAAAATGTGTTTACCGTTAAATAGTTGCATGTCTCAGCGCATATTTATCTGCATATTTGTATGGGAAGAGATTTTATAAAAAAGAATTTTTTATGTAATCACGAACAAGAAATATATTTGAATAGCGTTACAACTCTTTTCGCTTTACCTAACAAAAGAGTTAGATATAACGTTCTTACATAATTGTTGGTTACGATGGAACTCAGTTTCCTCCGCAAGGTAATCGTTCAGTTCAAACTGGGCTCTGCATTAGTGCCTAGTCGTTCGAGCTTTTGGCGAAACGACCGGAAGCTCGTAGTACTCGTCCCTTGGTCAGCTCATGAAAGCGAGATATATATATATTATTAGGATAAATGAACTCCCTTCTTTGTAGCTAAAGCTACAACGACTTAATGCATAACAGAAGTAATTCGCAAAATGTCCGAACACAGCGCTCGATTTAGTTCTTTGAGCTTCAGCCTACCGAACTAGGTACTAGGCCTTTGATAGCAGACATGTTAATTGTATACATCTCAGCCTAAAATGTTATCTGACTATGAATGACTGGTGCTATTTGACAAAGCGCAAGGTGCTGCTATCTTTCGACCGAGACCATTAAGGTCTATAGTGTTACCAGATAAACCATTAAGGTCTATAGCGTTGCCAGATAAACTAAGACCAAATTGGACAGCTAATCACTGACTATTAGAACAACTTGTTGTACCCAACCTTGCCGGCGGCTTCCAGATTATGTTTCTGCCGACGAAGATAGGATATGTTCCACCTTTGTTCCCCATCTCCTACAGATCCTATCATTGGTCAGAGCCTGTTTAAGGACGTGCAATGGCAGCAGGCAATGTGCTGTCAGAACATCCAACATTAGCTCAGCTTAAACCCACTTGAGGGATAGGAGTAACTGCATATTATAATGAACAAAATGCAGCTTTCTATTTAGGTCCACACCATCTGCGTCCTCTGAATCATCGATCAATCAGGATACTTTCTGACAGAGCGCTTCGGTTGCACATGATGCCGGTGTGCCCCATCACCTGGCACAAATGTGCTTCTTTACGTCAGCATATGGCGAATCCAAAGCTGCGCTGCACTCCGTCACACTTCTTGAGGAAGTACTGTGCGCAGCCTGACTGTCGATATAGAGATTTACCTCTTTCTTTACTAGATTCCTGCTCAGTAACTCCGCCGCCCTCTTTATGGCTAATACCTCAGCCTGGAAAATTCTGCCGTAGTCCAGCAACTTATAGGAGTTTTTGTGACCGAGTACCGCGCAGACTACTGCCGCTCTTACCCCTTTCGATATATTCTAATTTTCTGTAGATACAATCACCTAACCAGCACTCCTCATGCTCTCACGTCAACTTCCGAACTCAACAGTGGTTTGAAAGTTCCATCAGGGATCATGTAAATAGTCAGTTCGTCCGAATAAAGTTGACGCTATACTACTGTGTCCGTAGAACTTGCATACAAACTACCCTGTCGCATACAGCCTAATGGTAGTTTTCGACTCTATATTGACGCTATCGGTAGGCCTGTCGACAAAATATGAATAAAGGTGTGTAAAGTGCTGTCCTTGGTGTAGTCCCAAGTGCCCCTGTCAAGCCAATAGTTGGCTAGCGCATATACAAAACTTTTTGGGTTCATATTCTCTCGAGGATTGGGTTTCGCAGACTGCACACTATGGTTCCGCATGGTATCAGAAAGGGCCCACAAAATGTAAGGGCCTATGTGTGCTGGTGGGGCCACTGGCAGCCACTTCAATATTGGCTGACCTGTATACAGTTTCTCTTCTCTTAAGATATGTTTGCTACAGCATTGCTGTCCACCATCCTAATACCACATGTAACAATAGCGGCCTGACTATCGCCCTGAAAATCCAGTGAGAAAGAGAAGGCGATATATCCCAGGTGCAACCCAGCATTTTTTTGCATGCATAGAATACCACTGAGGCCTTCTTCGCCCTCTCCTCCACATTGCGGCACCACAAGAGCTTACTATCGAGTATTATTCCGAGTTATTTGGTGCTTTTCTTGAGCTGTAGGGTCACTGCATCCAGCTTAGGCTTAGACCAGTCGGAACCTTGTATAGCCAGGTGAAGAGTACCAGATCTGTCTTTTATGTGTCGGCTGTGGTATTGAAAACAATTTTTTTTTTATAACTAATTTGTGTTTATTTCATTAGTTTCTTGCATGGTAAAGCTGCTTTCACCGAAATTCCAAAGCAGTAATAAACCAAATTCTTTGGTCTCGGTTTCCTAATTGAATTTACTGTTTCTTTACTTTCTGTATATGAATGCCAATTCTTTTTCTCTCTAGCCTTATTAGTATTGTGCTTTATTTTTAGTAAAACCCTTTTAAATTAGCTAATTTTGAATACCGTTTCTTCTCTACCCCATTTACGAGTGCAGTTGCCAATTTTTGGAAGCGAATATGCAATTAGGGAAAACCCACTTCTTAACACCATATTCTCCGCTTTTAATGCATTTTTAGCATGAAAAAAGTTATACAATTAGCAAAAAATTGAAGACAAAATAGAAACAAAAAAAACCGTTACAACACAATTTCGATTGCCACTTACTTGGACAGCGAAGCAAGGGGCTACCAGTAATTGCAAATTAGCAACTGATGTATGAATGGAAGTATGTAAGCTTACATNATTTGGTTGGCTGTGACATGCCGCGCCTTTCACTGCTGTCGGTGCTGTTGGCTAGTAAATATTCCATTAGTAGGTTTTTTGGCTCTTTTTAATTTTTTCGTTTTTTATTTTTTTTTAGTTCTTTTTTTTCTTGCACTGACTTCTAGGCGTTATACTAGCTGAACAAATTTTCAATTTGTTGACGGCACTTTGAAAGAAAAACACATTTCCAAATGCACGACTAGAAAGTTTGGCGTTACAATTTAAGGTCGATAAAAATAAATGGC
>NW_016192816.1:0-3376 GCF_001687245.7 Rhagoletis zephyria | reverse complement strand
TGTGTGAGATGTTTTTGCTAATTGACGAGTTAGTTCATTTTGGGCGCAGTGATTGAGTGAAGTGGATCGCGGAGACAAAGTTTTAAAAACATTGTCAACCAGGTTTTACCACACATAATAGAAGATAATAGCAGAGTGGCACATAAAACGCGGACGAGTGGTGTTTGCATATGCATATGTATCAAGCGAGTTGGTGAATTGCTGTGGGTAGGCGAAGAGTGAAGCGGGGAAGTAATAATTGGCCAATTATTAAACATAATGAGTTTCTAGCGACTGTCTCGGCCAGTTTGCTCGGCCGGTGACTCGGTCGACTACTCGCCAAACTGTATATATATGTAGAACGAGCACTCAGCCGAGTTACTGCCTCGCCAATGTATTCGTTACGTATGAAAAAAGCACTAGGATTACTTCACTAAAGCAACTGCAGTCTTTTAATGGTTTTCGATGACATCATTAGTCAATCAAAGGTAGAATTGGACATTAATTCCATCAAACTGTGCAAATCTTTGGGCTTAGATGGTATCTTTAATGTCGAACTGTAAGAGGCAGCCGAAATTTTATGTTCGCTAATTAACCTGGCCAATATTCCCAATACGAAGGTGGTTACCATACCGAAAGTAGCAACGTCCTTCCACGTTGTTTATTTACAATAGCTTTTAAGAGAGTATATGATTCATGCCTCAGGCTAAAGCTTAATCCAGGAGTAGGTACTTTCCAACTGCCAACATGCCCACTCGAAATGCAGATCTATGGATGCTCATACAGCGCTCCATCACATTATGACAAACATCGACAAAGCTGTGATCTTCAAGGAACTTGCTTTAGGAAGCCCCTTTGATATTGAATGCCCTTTTATCACCGTTTAAATATCAGCGACTATTACAAACTCCCTGCTACAAGTATGAATTCGATAACCTCTGGCGAAATTCAGTAGTCGCGAGAGAAGCGTCAAAAGGTACGCCCCAAGGCGCTTTTATCTTCTGACTCTTGTGAACCTGATTATGAACAATATGCTGCTGCGCTTATAGCCCCTAGTTGTTGTAGCGGGTAAACACTCTGCTCTTAGGCCAACTTATACAAAACTTCTTAGCTATTAAAGGAACCTGGTCTAAGGAGAGCGGACTCAATGTCAATCCAGTAAAAACTATGATGGTTCTCTTGATAAATAAAAACAAAGTATACAAATTCCAACACCTTTCGCGAATTGGTGTAGAGTAAACGATGTTAGATTCCTTGGAATTAACTTAGATAAAAAGGAAACGGAACTCCGAAGAAAGAACCAGGAATACGAAATGGTATTGGGTAATGCAGATATTTGACAGCAAATATTATTAGCACCATACTTTTTCGAAAATGGTGCCGGTAGGCGAAGAACGAAAGTTATCGTGACATGATTGCAAACTTTTTTAATGGCCTGAATTAGATGACACAACAAAGGAAATTCGGTTGCCAGATCTTTAAGATGTTTTTGAGTAACTGTAAAGCGAACGAACTTGTAAGGTCATATATCGGCTTATCGGCCGTAAATTCTTCTCACGATCCAGATGCATCGCTGGCACAATTTGGCTAATGAAAGATGGGTCGTTGTAGTGTGTTTTATTTATAATAAAAATGGCGCTAGTAGTAAACAAAGAAAACAGGAAGTTAAGGATAAGTATATCGCACTTCTAAATTCATTAAACGAAATTATTCATTTCACGGACTCAACATTTGCTAGTTGAACGACAAGTTCAAGGGTTGCTCAACAAACGATTTTGAACGTTTCTCCTTTGTACTTAAATTCTAAATTGACAATTGATAATAATTGAGAGCATAAGTACCTTGCGCTGTTTTCCGTAATTCCTTATTTCCAAGCAAAATACTACATGTAGCATATTTCGGTAAAATCGAAGCACGTCCAGTACTTTTTGCCGCAGCTTATATGGGTATCTTCCACTGTGCGGCAAGCGTATTGTACTAACTAATGACTGGAACACACCAATTTGATCAGTTTTGTTCAATAGTTTCATTTTATGATTATTGTTGGTTGCGCTGCCAATTTAGCGTTAAATTCGCTTTTAAATTAACTCGTATAGTTTGATGATAAAGTTACAATGTCGCCTACACTCCCTTTGACTGGAAATGGTTTTAATTAAAGCATACATATGTAGATACATATGTGATGTATGTTTGAGGATGTGTGTATTGGTGTTTAGCAATTCTTAGGTATAAGATGCACTGTGGGACAATTAATAATCTTTACATAAGTGAAAATTAGATTTTGTTTTTGTTGTTGTTGTAGATACTCGCTTTATCCTGCATAGAATTGGATATTTCTTCAGTTGTCACTGTCAATCTTAAGTAGCGGTAGGCCAAAGAAACGTGTGCTGTTTCGGTTGAATCAGACCATAGGAGACGGGTGTTAGTTGCGAGGGACTACGTCGCTGTCTAGTCTAGAAAAATAAGAGTTTACTCTGCTATGCAGACCGTAATTGTGTCAGAGTAATGAGCTCTTGCTCTTCAATTGGGCGAATTTAACTCTGATGACGACATTCATGGGACGGGAGTCAGTGAAAGTGGCAATGGTTTCCCTGTGAATGTCGTTCGTTGCCAGTCTAAACAGTGTCGGATCCAGTGGTTGACTACGTATGTAGTTTTGAACGTCATCCTGCAGTTTATAGAGTCGCATTCTGACGAGCCTGGTTGCTATGCATGACAGTATGCGCCCTTGCTGGTAGCAAGTGGCCCCCACTATGAGAGCGATGTTCAAGCTCCATCGTGCATGCTGTTTGTAGTGCTAAATTGAGGCAAGTCTGAAGCTTCGTCTACTGCGTCCTCTATGACCACAAAGACGCTTTATACTTTGTTGGCGGTATTGTGCGCTCAGGAAGAGAGCAGGCTATGGATTCTACGGGTTGTTGACTGTCGGATTAAATACTTCGTCTCGACGCGAATACTCTGCTATAGTCTGATCTCTTTCGTCCTAGCGATAAAAAGGGTTGCCGTGCATTTCGTTGGGGAGAGGGTTAGGCTTCTTGCAGTCAAGAAGTGAGAAAGATCAAGATCCTTTTAGGCATAGGTGACCACCATTTCAGTCCCTTTGGGAGAGAGGAGACCTCGATGTCTTCTAAAAGCGTGAAATGACAAACGGTTTCAAATCTCTGTGACAGGTCCAACGCTACTAGGACTGCTCTCTCACAGGGGTGGTCACGGTAAGTACCATGAAGTACATATCTGCGGGGTAAGGTGTTTGTCTGGTGAGAATGTATGTATGTATGTAAATTTGTATTTCGTCATTTTATTTTTAATCGACTTCAAAATAGGAGTCCTCCTCTTAACTCTACTAACGTACTAAGTACCAGTTGGTTAAGGAGATTAATCAAACATCGATCAAAGA
>NW_016192814.1:0-3376 GCF_001687245.7 Rhagoletis zephyria | reverse complement strand
ATTATTTACCCAGGCTGGGCTGTTTTTAATTAAAGCTATTGTGTCTGCGAGGTGGTTGAATCGATTGTAAATTTTGTGTCATAAAAATGCAAAAAGCAATAAATGGCGATGACCGTTAGCAAAATATTTAGGCTCATTTAATTTTTTTTCTTCAATTCCTTGGCGACTAATATAAGTAGTTTATTATGAATTGCTGGTAATATTTATTTAATCGCTTAATATTTAATATTAAATAAATCAGAATAAAGATATTTTCATTTTACGTTTGCATAGTGAATGAAAAAAAATGCAAACTTTAACAGGGGAAAAATTTAAAAATAAAATGTTTTTGTTTATTCTTTTGGTTTTTGTTAACGCCCTTTCTTTAAAAAAAACATCAAGCTATCAACGAAGCAAATTTATTGATCAATAAATTTTGCAAATGGTCAAATGAAAATGCATACTTAAGCGGGTCTCACTCGTAACTCATTTTCTTATGTGTAATTCCTACGGAGCAAATAAACACTCGATGCGCGACCGCTTAGAATTGTCGTAGAGAGGGGAGATTAATGGATGATCATTACAATAGCAAATACTAAAATCTGAGTCTGATGGGGGTCGCATTGTAGGATTTTTTATTTTTTGTTTGACGCGGTCTTATGTACATACATCGATAAAATAGTATAGAAACTCTAAATTATATTGGCAAGTTTTTTTTTTCTTGATTCACTTTTTTCGCCACAATTCGATAATATTCACTGAGTATCAGTTTAATTTTTTTTCTACATCAATGATGCTCAAAACCGCGCACGCCTGTGGTACTCTTCAAAGCTCGCTATAGATTTTATATACACACGGGCGATCGCATTTCTCTCTCTGAGCAGCATATTTAGCGGATTTTCAAAAATATCGTAGACTAGGCTTTGAAATGATCTTCAAGATTATGGTCAAGGCCATACTTTTAGGTAACAGTGCTCCCTTTTTCCAAATATTCGATGTCCACGAAAATAAGTAACTGACACAAAATTGTATTTAACCTTGAAATGGCCCCAAAAACATATACATATTAACGACCATATTTGGACGCAAAATTTTCCATTATTTTCGAGTCCGCAATAAATTTGTGGTTTGCATTGGAAAACGTCGACTTGACTATGAAGTGACGTTCAATGTCAAGGTCAAGGTCAAATCAGAGATCACCACTAGATTACGAGCACGTAATCCTAAAACCCTTGCCCTCGTCCTCTGTTCTCTGGTGAGTACTTTCTGAATAGACGGCGATCGGATATTTGAACACCCGGTATAAAAAAAAATTATTAGCTAAGTAAATTATAATTCAATCAGTTATAATATTTTCTCAGAATTGGAATACGGATTTTCGGAATACGAGCTTGATTCTTACAGTGAAAGTTAAAGGGATTTTATATAAAAGTATCATTTTTTACTCTTTCAAGGAAATAAGGTTTATTTTTTTTAAAGAAAGAAGGGTTAAATATTGGATCTGGAAATCTTGACAAACTCTCTTTCTTGTGAGTATTTAACCTTAGTCTGTTCCAGTATTGGGGCATATTTATAGTCGAAATAAAGTCGATTATAAAAATAGTTGCTGCTATTCCATTAAAATTTATGACAAAAAGCAGCAGCTAAGTTTAATGCCGACTTCATTTTGGTTAAGATTACGCATTATTTGGTTATATCTTCCTAACTAAATACGGGAATACTGGAACAGACTAATTGACTACAATGAACAGCTGATTATGGGAGATTATGCACTCTATGCAAAGTATAATTACACCCCTGCTTCATATGCGTTGCTTGTCTATGCCCTGCACTGCTATGTGAGTATAACCAGCGCTTTACTCAGTCGAAATGTTACTCATACGCCATGTACATACCATTTTGGATTTTTCGAATCTGACTTCAGATTCGGATTTAGCGACCCCAAAAGCATATATAGTGAACTTTAGGGAGTGTGTGCTTTTAACCAGACCAACCTACCAACATACCGCTGAATCCGAACTCAGGGTCCATTTAAATCGTACACCATCAAAATTTTTAGTAAATTGCAAAAAATGGCAAAAGATTCGCAATTTTTTTATGGAATAAATATGTTTAGGGAATTTGTTTTGAATATTTTTGTTTAATGTTTCTTTGATTAATCATGGCTATTTATGTCTAAATTTTGAAACTTTTAAACTAAATTTTTAGAAACATTTTGGGTACGCAATAGCATGGGCAGTAAATCCGCTTTTTTGTGTTTCTATTTCTAATAGCAAAAATATGGTTCATTATAATTCTAAAACAAATCTGTGCGAAAGATGAAAAATGTTGGTCAATATCTTAGGCTAGCCAAGTCCATTAAAATAAAATGTGTAAAAAAAATTTTCTTAACTTACTTCGATCGCGAATTTAATGCTCTAGAAGGTTATTATACCAAATTATGAAGGACTAATAATTTTATAAAAAAAAAAAAATATTATTTAATTCATTTATTTTCTATAATTTCCTTATATTTTTTTATTACACAGCCTGCATACCCAAAATTTTTCTAAAAACTAAGATGAAAAAGTTCAAAATTTAATTAAAAACTTCTTGAATACTTCTAAGATCTGTATTAAGTTTGAAAATTTGACTTATGTGTTTTTAATTTAGGCATAAACTATATGTTTTATAAAAAAGATAACAAAAAAAATTGTACATGAAAAACGAAACTCACTTTTGATCGCCAGTGTATGCGTTCCTCAATAACATGGTTTTTTTTTAATACAATTTGAAAATTGTATTAGCTTAAGATTTGTCTGTATTAATATATATATGTAAGTTTTATAATCAGTTTATCCTAAATTTTAAATAGTTTTATTTCATGGTATGTTTAATTGCGCTCAATAATTGAAATTTTACTCATATTCATAAAAGTTACGCCTCAATGTGAGTTTCGGTATTACTTAACAAATATCACGAAATTGGCATCGCTAATATGTACATGTATCACTTGGCCCTTAAAACCAATTTAGTTAACACATTTTTCGTCTGTATGTACCACTCATTGCGTCGAAACTTGAACGTATATGCAGCCGTTAAATCAATAGTATTTTCAGTTGAAAACAAAAACAGAAACAGAAACAATTAGTGCTGCGTTAGAAATTTTCAAGTGATTGCCAATTTGTAACACTACTTCCTCTACTTGTCATCCACTACGCAGACATCCCATTGCCATCGAGTCGCTGGCAACATAGCAAGTCTAATCTGCAAAATAGCACAAAAGCAGTTTGTAGTCCTTCTTACTCTAATCAGTTGTTGACTGCTGAACTGTCGCCCACTTTACCACCTTTATCTTCTGGCCATGTTTTTTTGTCTCTTCCAGTTTTGTTGTGGACATATCACGTGCGGCAGCCCT
>NW_016192813.1:0-3376 GCF_001687245.7 Rhagoletis zephyria | reverse complement strand
TCATTAAATGCAAGCACAGGCAAATCAAAATTTAAAAAAAGTGTAAAAACATCATAACCCTAATGTACATGCATATACACACGGTTATATCCGTATAAATACCTACGTACATTTAAATTTTTTTTTTCGAAAAAACACAAAAATCATTCGGGACCCCTCCCCCGGCAATCTGAGATTCTTCCCAGCTCCTTAGTAGTTCTCCAATGTAACCTTTAGATGCACCGCAGCAAGGTTCGGAACCATGCAAGCGCATTTGGGCTCTACACTTTGCGAGACAGTAAGCTCTTTCGTTGCAGTCAAACCCTTCATATTCTGGAACCAACCACAGCGGTACGCTATTGTGGGCTCCCAGGTGGTTCAGAAGAGTTTCTCAGATACGTTTAACGCTGCCTGACTATCCGACATAATATTTATTATGACCCCATTTGTCCTTCTACGAAGACATACGGACTTCGATTGCGAAGACTTCCGCCTGGAATATGGGTGGGCATGAGTCCAGTGGCAGACTTTTATGGAATCTTGGTCCAGTACGTCTGCCCCAGTACTCTCGTCGTTCATCTTCGATCCGTCGGTATACCATACTTGGAACCCTTTGTCAATCATAGTGATCAACGCTTCACAACAGTCCCTTTCAGGAATTCTGACCTAGTAGGGTTTGCAGATGGATAACTTCAGTAGCATGATGTCTGTGAGCGGCAGCCGTAGGACGCAGTTGCAGCTGGCTCAAGGTGGCACCCGCTTATACTTGCTTATCTTTTGGCCACCAGATAAGAACGGCATATGTAACAACGGGTTTCACTACCGTTTTAATAATATGGCAAATTTATCAGATTACAAGTTAAAACTTTTTCGAATTTTTGCAATAAAAATAATTAGAATTTTTTCAAATTCTGCGTAGCGACCCCTAAAATGTTGTGTACAATTTTTAAATTTTCGTGGATGGATTTAGTTTGCACTTAGACAAAATAAAGGGTTGGTGCCCCAAACAAAATTTAAATGCTGATATTTTAAGGTCCACCCTAATACGCTTGCCCTCTCACAATTGATTGCAGCGACAAATTGAGTATCTGTCAGTTGCGGATCGGAGATTTTGATTAAATTGTTAATGGTTTACAATTTACGCTTTTAGTAGTTTTTATGGCAAAGTTTAAGACCTTTTTGTAAAAAAAAACTCTTTATGAGCTGCAGTTTTTTTGGTTTAGTTTTGGACTATACTTAAGTGTAGCTTAAATGACTTAATACACTACCGCTTGAAAGAGAAACTTCCTTATTACACATTGGGCCGTATGCATAAAAGCTAAACAATTGGTTTTTCTTAAAATTTCAAACCTTTCACTTATGGTGATTTTGTTTCTTCAAAACAATGTTGCACTTCCCCGATGCAAAATATGTAAAAGGGCATGTTTTTGCCTTCTTGTCCGTGTCTCTTGTAACAGAGATATAAGGATTGGATTAGGTGTTCCCTTCTGCTCCGACTTTGCCACTGTCAGAAGTATCAGGTTTCTATTAGATACATATATATACCTGCGATCCTCCCCGCTGCTGGCTAGGTACCTGGAATTAGAGCCACGTCTATCTTTTAGTTCATGAACCGGCTGCCCTGCCTGCCTGTGATGCGAATTAAACTCCACCACTTTTAGGCTTTGGAGTGCAATAGGGTATAGTCGTTGTTCTGGGTATGCAGTTACAGTTGCACGGCTATACTCAATCCCGACTCCTGTGTCCTCGTTCGGGCACTCTGAGCAACGTATGCGAGTTGCGANGCCACTCCGACTTATTCGGTTTGATGGCTCACTGAAGTCTGCTGCGTCTGTTCACCAGTAGGTGCGGCTGCAAGCGGGATTCTGTCTTGGAGCAAGCAGCTCGCTACATAAACGTGTATTTGGTTGCAAAACCATTCCCGTCCCAGGAATGGGTTGTGCACTGGGTTTGGGACCCGCCACGTAAAAACCACTTCCAGTGAAGAAAAAAAACAATGCCTCGGATGAGACCCTCATTATAAGCGACTCTGCTGGCTTGGCCATGAAAATGCAGTTCTTTTAAGTGCTCGTGTGGTTTCGTCCTCCAAAATAGGGGGCCGGATACACACTCATACTTTCGTACTCGATTGGAGGTTGTGGTTGGAACCTCCAGTCGTGCATTGGCCTAAATTTCATCTTGGCTGTGGATGCAGTTTGTTAGGAAGTCTAACGACTCCTTATTGCCACATCCGATATTGGTACGCTGGATCTCGCCAAGTAGTGGCTTCACTCACTTTTCTCCAGGAACAACAACTTGCCCGTAAGAATTTTCCCTTTCTAGCGCATCCGGTCTGTGATTGCCATTAGGTATTTCATATTTTATACTATAAGAACCGAGCTTTGACATACGAATCTGCATTGCATTCATACTCGTATTCATTGTGTCCGATCATTTCGGGACTTCAGCAACCTATTTAGAAGTTTGCAGGGCGTTTACGATGTGTGATAAGTTCAGCGTCCCAATAGCGTATATGCATCTACTGTGAGATGTGAGAGTGAGGCGCCCAGTTTAAAACCTTAATTGGTCTTTAGCGGCTCGGATACCACCTTCCTGACTGAGTTGGAGCTTTAGTATTTATGGGGGTATTCCGAAAGTACGTGGGCATGGCGCAAATAAGCCTCTATTCTTCATTATATCCAGAAAGAGGGCTTTAAAATCGACGGATCGCTTGTTAGCATTATTTACCTAGGCCTTTTTCCCGCTTCAAAATCTGGGCAACGGATGGTTTTACCAGGTCCGAAGTTATACGGATAACACGGAATGTGTTGGTTGATGACGAAATTCAGTATTTGTCACACAACTGGCTATATATAGCCATTAATGGCTCCGAAAAATTAGCCTCTTATATGGCACTAAAATCGTTTGTCGGTTTAGGTCGAGACCAAGAAGCTTCGCCAGCTGCCTTAATCCTTTTGCAGTTTTGCGTCAGTGGCTTATCCCAAGTACGAATAGGTCATTCTTCACTTGTTGTTCAGAGAGGGACAATTGGTCATAAGATATACTAAATAGTTGCATAACTGTAACTTTATACCCAGAAACCTCAGGAAACCACTTTGTGCTGCCAGCTCGAATACCTATTTGGCTTTCTTCAAAAGTAAAGCAGACGTAAATCATTTCATTACTACTTTGAAACATAACACTTTCTTAGTTTGAAACAATTTTTTGTTGCAATAAATGGTAAATAAATATTGTAATGACCAACAGTGAGCGATTTTTTATTGTAGTAATTAACCCCTTTTAAGGCAACTTAAATCAAGGGAATTAAACACTTTCCGAATGTTGCACGCAAGTTGCAATTAATATTCCTCGCTTGCCAAAAGGCAAATGGCAAAGGGAGGTCTATGCAAAAATGTAA
>NW_016192812.1:0-3376 GCF_001687245.7 Rhagoletis zephyria | reverse complement strand
TCATGGCGGTCAGTCGTCGCTTCACCTCCACCAGTTGGTTGTCCTTGTTTTCAAAGATGAGCCGCTTCGTGTCGAAGGCGTTCGAGACAAAGGGATTGGCGCCGCGGGTTTCCAGATTTTCGCTGGTCATGTTTGTTGCGTCAATCCGCAGGTAGTCGTCAGCGGCGGCGGCGGTAGCTTTTGCTCCACCAGGAGAGCCGCCGCCGCCACCAGTAGAGCCCATTCGACTTAGTTGCGTAGTCTTTCGGTAACTCTCCCTATCCTTCTTCTTCTCCTTCTTGCCGCCTTTTGTTGTGTTTTCATAGCCCATGGTTGCTGCCGAAACAGAAACAAAACGACGCTTTTCTTTAGCACAGGTAAATGATGACTAACCAAAGGTCTGCTAGAAAAGTCCGGTTTTACCTGCCGGCAAAAGTAGAACTATTTGCACAATGCTTAATAAATCAATACAACAAAAGGGGGTGCCTCTAATAAAATGAGTAAGAATTTAGAAACTTGTAAAGGCGTGCCTGGCACTAGGGGCGTGTCAAAGCTGGCAAAAAGGGGCGTCACTTGAAGGCGATCTTGGTCTTGCCACCGGTGAAGACGGGAATGTTCGATTTGCGAGGCATTCGAGTTTTCACAGCTGTTCGAGGCACAATGGGCGGCGCTCGAGTGGTGGTAGTGGTGGAAGTGCCCGCTGGGGCACCTTCCATCACCACTTTGGTGCTCACCTTACCACCACCACCACCACAGCTGATCAGCTCATTTCCAGCCAGTGTCTGGCATCTTCGGGTGAATCGAGGGCAAGTGCTCTGAACGACGGCCGGAGCCTTACTGGCGACAGGGGCAGCTTTAGCCGCCTTCACCATCGTCCGAGTGGTCATCGTCTTTGGGGGGACGAAACGGCGCTCCTTTGCCTGCTTGGCAGGCATCTTCACGGCAGTGGAAGTAGAGAAGACGCTCGAAACATTTGGCGGCGGCTGCTGCTGCTGTTTAACTTTTGGCTGAGGGAGCTGGGCGGTGGTGGTGGTGGCGGTGGTGGTTGTGACCCCCTTCATAGTGCGAGCCTTAAAACGAGTAAAGTACTGGCGCTTGATCTCGGGTGGAGGCAACTTGTTCTCCTTGCCCGCCATTTTAGAGACCACAGCAGCAGCCNATTTTAGAGACCACAGCAGCAGCTTTGCGAATGTCAATGCTCGTCTGGAGTTCCTGACCCTCCTTGCCGGATAACTCACGCAGTGGACGACGACGGCGGACAGTGTGAGTCTTACCTNTGCCCGCCATTTTAGAGACCACAGCAGCAGCCTTGCGAATGTCAATGCTCGTCTGGAGCTCCTGGCCCTCCTTGCCGGATAACTCACGCAGTGGACGACGACGGCGGACAGTGTGAGTCTTGCCTGCTGGTTTTTCCACCTCCTTAGGAAGAGCATCGGCATCTCCTTCGGCCATCTGCTCCAGATTGATGACCAGTTCTAGCTCGTCCAAGTTGGCCGACTGTCGGAACTTGAGGTTCTTGATGGACTGCTTCCAAAGGCTGCTGCCCTCCTGTCCCTGTTGCTTCAGCTTTTCCTTCAGCTTCTTTTCAAGGTAGTTTCGAACGTAGGGCGAGATGGCAATGGTCTCCTTGATCTGCTGCGTAATGTTGTTGTCGCTGTCCAGAAAGAAGCTGCTGCTGTTGTGGTGGTCGTCGTCAACGTTTTTCCTTGTTTCAGGCGTAGAAAAGCCTCCCACTTTGCCTTGCTTTCCCAGCGAGTTGACCTTTGCCGACTTGCTGTCAAGACTTGACTTGACGCTCTTTGTTTCCTTCTTGGCCAGAAATCTACGCTTGATGTGGCCATGATCGAGGTTGATGTGCTTGCACTTGCGACAGGTGCCCATTGGCTGCAGACTGCTGCTCGGTGTGCCAACCACCACCTGAGAGCCTGGCATGTTTGCTCCTCGCACCGACTGACGAATGTTGTACGTCACTCCCAGGTGGTAGTTGGGCTTGTAGTCCTTGCGGGGTGACTTGAACAGCGTCTTCTTCATCAGCATCATCTTCCCCGCGCCGCCCAGCTGAAAGGGGCGAAGAGGCACCGGTTCGCTTGAGGAGACGGGCGTCTCAAAGTTGTGGCTGTTGTCCACCACATCTGCATTCAGTGCTGCCTTCTTGCTGTTTCGACGAACGACACGAGTTTTACCATGCTTTGATGACATGATACTGTTTGAGAGTTCAAATCAAAATTTCCTACTGCCTATTTGATTCGACTACTAAAACTGTTTTATACGTTTTCTTGTTAAAAACTTCCGCAGTTTTTTTATTCAAAAATTCGAAAAGCATCCCTTGCAAAACCTCGTCAGTAAGGCCATCTGTCGGTGTTGGGTAGTTAAAAACTGGATGTAAACAACGGCGACGACGGCAACTTGGCTTTCTTGTCTTTCTAGTGAAGGTGTTGCAACGAGGATTATTGCCTTGGTTTTATCATCAGAAGCTGCATTTTATTGTCTCATCAGTCTTTATGAGCATCACCATTCAAATAGAAGCTATAACATTTTTTAAGCGATACACAGCGAAACAGACAAACAAACGCAAATTGACTTTAACTTATTGGATTCGTGTTCCCAAATTAAAAATTTTCATTCATTGCTTCATCACATTGAGCCCTTCCCACCGCAAAAATGCCGCTTATCATTGGCAAAACAGAGACACTCAGTCCCGACTACGACTTCACCTCTACTCGCCAGCTCTTTGCCGATTTCCCCGAGCTTAAGGTATTTAATTTTATACTTGATGATAAACTCGAATCATAATCACTTGATTACTTCCAGGAATCGACCAATTCTGTGTTCAACGCCGGGCCTGAATCAGCGCAAACATATGACAGTGAACGGGATCCAGTTCTGTATGTGATGCAAGGTGAAACGGCTATTGTTTCTCCTCGTGATGGTAAGCTTCACCTGTTCCCTATTTTTGAGGCTATCATTATTTATTAAAACTTCTTTACCATTTTTCAGACACTATTCAAATTGTGATGACCGACGACACGACCACCTGTATAACAGGAATCATCCGCCACTGCAACTCGGGAGTCACCTCGCTCACACACTTTGATCGCCCCCTAGATGACAATCTTCTGGTGGAGTCGCTGGAAGCAGCGCTCACTCGGATGATTTGCCTGGGAAACGGCGGGGACAGTAAATCAGCTGAAGCTGAACGTGATGAATCGGATGCAAAGTTCGACCTATATCTAATTGGCGGGTACTGTGATGAGAAGAGAATATCAGAGGACCTAGCCATCTACCTGATGAAGACATTCAACTCACTGGCCTCACGGTTCACCATTAATTTGGTGTGCGCCTTTACCGGTGAACTGAATACTCGCTCCATTACCATTAGCACTGGCATGATCGGCGA
>NW_016192811.1:0-3376 GCF_001687245.7 Rhagoletis zephyria | reverse complement strand
TTTCGTCGCTAAAAACATATGCCTCAGCGCCGTTTGGTCTTTCTACCTTCATTCCTAGGTTCTGCTGGAGTCCCACGTTGGCGTTGCACTGTGTTTTAGCACTATAGTCACTGACTCCATAGTCGGCATAAGCGCACTGGCCTAAAATGTTTTCTTCTCTATCCACATAGCGTTAAAAAAGGTTTTTTANATGTATGTACATATGTAGGCGAGCCTACAATCGATAGTTTGTTTCCGTTTTTTGCAGGGCAGTAAATATACAAGATAGAAATATGTAACACAATTAGGTGAGTTGACAGGCAGTTCTAATATTCTATTCAGTTGGGAGTAGGATTTTCAATATCGATTTTTCGATATCGATATTGTATGCAATGAATTAAATCGAGTCATGATATCGATACTTTCTTAAATATCGATCATTCCTACAAACAACCGGCAAATGTAAACAGACCGACATACATAAATATTTTTAAAGACTTCAAATGACCAACTTCCAGTAGGAAATCAACCTGAAATTATAATAAAAGGATTGCAACCGTTAAACAAATTGGTAAGTATGAAAATTATTCAATTCACATCATTCAAATGTGTTTACTTACATATATTATTAGGTTTCATAAAAAAAAACGTGTCAAAAATGCAGCATATCACGCCCAAGGATCAGCAATCGCACTTAGTAATTGTCGACACCAGTACATCTAATATCGAAGAGGGTAAGATAGCTTGTCGTGGTAGACCGAAAAAGCTTGGCAAGCCGAAAATTTCGCAGGCCATTGTTGCAACTGGCAAAGGACGTGGTCGCCCTAAAAAACCTGCTAACTCCGCTGACGAAATAGGAAATGACGAACTTGCGAAACGTGATACTGTGGAACGACCATCATTACCTCTTCGTCAATCAAAATCTGGTACTAGTGTTGAAGGACGTGGGCGCCCAAGAAAGCCGAGAGTCTGCAGTGATAGTGAAAATTGTAAGTGTTGCTACATATTTTACATTATACATACATATGTACATAATCAAGCCCATTCTGAACAGAAACCCTATGCGTTTTCTCTCTTTTCCCTTTCGTCATATCATGAATAACAATTGCATGTGGACTTCTTATTTTAAATGGCGGAGTTGAGCTGCTAAAAAAGTGTCGAACAGCTCTTTCGAAATTCGAACTTCCTCCCAAATTTTCGTAGAGTTAATTAAAGGAGTTGATTAAATTGGAGTTAATTGAATTTCTCTCTCGGGAGAAGCAAATTCTCGGAGAACAAACTCCTTGGGAGTATTCAGAATTGGGCTGAATGTGTACATATACATGCATATGTATGTATGCTCACCAAAATATTATTGCAGCATCCTACGATGAAAAACCAGATTACGAAGAACGTCGTCCAGTAGGCAGACCGTCCACTGGCGCTGTAAATCTAAATATTGTGCGTACGGGTCGGGGACAGGGCCGGCCAAGAAAATCAATTCAGTCCAATCGTCCTAATGCTGTACCACCAAATGCAATTGACAGTCAACCTGCTAGAAAACGTGGACGACCATACAAAGGTGGAGTGCCGTATGAGCATACAGGTAAACCTCGTGGGCGACCGAAGGCAAATAAGCATAATAGTTGTGAGAAGGTGCAAGGAGAAAGCCACCAGAGTGACGTCGAAGTAGAAATGGAGACCAAAGATCAGGACAACAAAACTTTACTGCAGAATGAAGCGGGCAGCTAAAAAAGGCTTAAAGATTAATATATGTACATAAATAAATAAACATTAATGTTTCTTACTAGGTGATAAGCAGGGAACGGATTTTTAGGACCCAAACCCCTATAAAAAGTCAAAATAGGATAGAAATGGCAAAAGAAAATATCGAAATTGGCAGGAATAGAAGTCGAAACAATGGCAATAGAAGGCACTAAAGAAGACAAGCACCGAAAAATAATCAAAAAATACATATGTGACCTGGTCTACGGAAAGGGGACTTAGGTGTCAAAAAATCAATTTTCACTTTTTGGTTGATTCGGATGGAAGATGAGATGCTTTTTCACGTGGTGAAAAGCAGAAAATCCTAACTTGCTTAGAAGTGTACTAGAAATGTTTATTTTACAAGTAAAGTGAGAAAAACTATGAACTAGTTTCATTATATGAAAAATGTGTACTTAAAATTTTTGACTATGTTCTCCACTCGAGTTTTTAACTCACAAAACTTTAANTTATTTTAGAAATGTTTATTTTACAAGTAAAGTGGGAAAAACTATGAACTAGTTTCATTATATGAAAAATGTGTACTTTAAATTTTTGACTATGTTCTCCACTCGAGTTTTTAACTCACAAAACTTTAATCTTTATATGTAGTTGTAGCAACATTGAAACACAAAATGCATTTGCAAGTTTTCTGGCAGCATTTTCATCGATTTTCGCGAAGAAAAGCCTTGAATATACTAAACTTGCGCTCGACGTTAGTTGATACAAGTGGCGCCCAATTTAAATATGGAACGTTTGAAACTTTCATATTCGGGCAGACTCTGAAATTCACTTCCGTGAGAATTTCAAACCCTGCCCATTTGAATTCAAAGCGATTTTGATTGAAATTCACTCGAAAGTGATTTGCAGAACCTGCCTGATTATCAGAAATAAGGGCTTTTTCCTCGCTATAATCACTTTTTTAAAGGTAGAAAAGGCAAATATCTCAAAAAGGCAAAGAGACAACATCAAATGTGTATATATGATATATGTGGAATGAGGGAAAGCTAAATCGTGGACATTCTGAATCGAATATAATCTATCCCTTTAGCAGAAAAATTCCATAAATTCCGATCCATGGTGATAAGTATAATGACGATAAGTAAAAATTCTTATAATATATAAAATAATTTTGTTGCGTTTCAAAAGAGGAAAAAACTGCGAAAGAAAGTTTTTCAACAATTTAATTTAAAACATTACAAAGTATTCTAAGATTGAAAATTGTAAAACAAGTGGGAGTTCATCTTCGTTGTTGTTGTTGTAACAGCATACAAATTCCCCAAAGAGATTTTGGGGAGTGTTGCTGGAGTGACAGTCCTTGGCCAGATATAAATCTGGGTCGTTCCGGTTACGTAGACCCGACTGTCGTGGGAACGGGAGTTCATCTTCGTATTCATCTTTATCCGTGTCTTTTTATTTATCTTTAACTTTGACCTGTTCTTCATCTTTATCATTGGCTGATCCGTCAATATAGGTTGTGAGTGTCTGTGGTTTTGTCGTTGCCCTTGTCTTTGTTTCTGCCCTTGTATCTTGCTCTCTGTANTTCATCTTCGTATTCATCTTTATCCGTGTCTTTTTATTTATCTTTAACTTTGACCTGTTCTTCATCTTTATCATTGGCTGATCCGTCAATATAGGTTGTGAGTGTCTGTGG
>NW_016192809.1:0-3376 GCF_001687245.7 Rhagoletis zephyria | reverse complement strand
AGGATAAAATATACCCAATTATGTGTTATTTATGAACAAAATGTAGATTGAAGGATGTGTGCGAGTACGTCTAAATTGCTACCTAATTAGAGAAAAATCTTAAATCACTGCAAAGTGTCGGTAACGCAGTGAATAGGAACAATTTAGATTTTCTGCGAGCATACTTTTCAAGCTAAATTGAACAGTCAAATATATTTGAGCGAGCGATTAAGTGAACAACGATTTTTTGAAGTTTTAAATAATTTTTATCATAGCCATGGCACAAAAAAGAAAATATTCAGAAAGATGTAAGTATAAATTTATTTAATTTTTGCATTCAGATAAGTATATGGATGTATATTATTTCGCAGGGTCAGTAGAGCAAACGGATTCTTTTATAGATGCCAGGATGGATCCTTTTCTGTTGCAAATTTATTATATTGTTGAATAGTCTCAAAGCTACCGCAAATTTATTCATTTTATAGATATATTTATTAAAAGCAACAATTCCAAACCAAACCATTTAGGTTGTCGAACGAACTCGCACAGTTTTAGCAGCAGTTTTCCTAAATTGTAGCAGTGCTGGAAATTCCCAGTGGAATATTAGTTTAGGTACTAAAATTTAGGTAAACTCGCACACAGCCTAAGTATAATATTCATCTTTAATGTATGCTGATATTCATGCGTAATGAAGAATAATATCAAAAGTTAAGTACATAAATAACGCATAACATTTTCGTATGCTTTGTTGGAACATATTGGCGCCAGTTACCTTCAGCGAAAATTTCATAGTTGTCCTGCATATTATCGCAATGTTCGGGTGTCCGTTTCATTGTTACACAAATGTTCGGGTTAGCTGCGGGTGTACGAGTGTGGTGTTCGGTTGTGCTCAATTTATAGCGAGGGTGATCGAACAGACTCGTTCGTACTCAAAGCAGCTGTCTGGTGTGCATCTCGATCGAACACATAGTAGCCGAGTGTGGCGTTCGCTTGTGCTCGATTTTTAGTGAGGGTGATCAGGAAGGCTCGATCATACTCAAAGCTGCTCTCTGTTACATACGTATTTATTTCTGTTTGTATTTTAAAGGCCTGTATGCAGCTCTCAAGAAAAGCAAAAACTCCTTGAACGAAAGACACAAGATCACGCGGGACGGAAAGAACGAAAAAAGTTATTTTCTAGCTGCCGAAATCTCGACGCCATCTTTGCTGTAGAAGTAAACAACGAAGAGAACGGAGAAAACCGCGAAATTGTTGAACGCATGAAAAATCATTTTTATTATGCAAATTCTTCTAAAAATCATGCCGTTGTGTCAAATTATTCTTTATCTTATGTGTACACACGTTGTCACAAGCGAAAATGAAGAAAATTGGAGTAAAAAGCCACCACCAAATTGTAAACAACGAAGAAATGTAAATAAACGGCTAATGTCAAAATCGTTCAACTTTTTTCCTTAATGCGATTCTAACGGGC
Organism: Rhagoletis zephyria; assembly: GCF_001687245.7. Lineage (NCBI taxonomy): Eukaryota > Metazoa > Arthropoda > Insecta > Diptera > Tephritidae > Rhagoletis > Rhagoletis zephyria. The sequence continues at coordinate 1,926 of NW_016192809.1, read as the reverse complement.
TACTCTCCTGCCCGCGTGATCTTGTCTTTTTGGTTCATGCAAAAACTCCATATAAAATGACGTACAAGAAATGACTAAGGGCCAATTTCACAATGCGTAGTTAACTCAGAATCGGCAGTTAACTACAGATTTTTGTACTGAAAATCTCTAGTTAACTGCCGATTCTGAGTTAACTACGCACTGTGAAATTGGCCCTAAGAAATTTTTTTGAGTCAAATTTCCTTAAGGCAGTACGCAGTTCTTAAGGAATTTGCTACGCTTTCTTCTACGGTTTTCTAAAGTTTTTTTGTGAAAAAAGAGCACAAGGCAACCCAGGTTTGCAACAGAAATATATGCCCGCTCCATTATTTCTTGAGGAAAGAGTGAGGCAACAGGCTGTGAAGTATCAAAAATGTTAAAATTCCTTGGACACGAAAGAATGTCAATTTTTTCTTGACCGTTTTCTTGGGAGCTGCATACAGGGCTTAAACTATATACGTTAGCAATTTACATTGTATTAAATTATTACTTGAACTTGTGCAAATTGATCTGACCTAAAGATTTGGGAACCTCTAGAAAAGTAATTAAGTGCAGTCAAGATGACAACTTTTTATAGTGTTAAGCAAACCATTGAAAACCCCTTGCTAATTAGGTTTTTTTTTCAATTGCATTGTTTTTCGAGTTTATTCTTTAAAATTTTGATAGAACTTTTTTTGGATCAACATTAGATTTGAAAATTGACGATGGCTACATTTGTATTTTGGTTTTAAATAGATTCTTTTTTTGTAAATCGACTTTGCCCTGTAAATATGTATCTATTAATATACATACTGCCATTACGAATAAATTTTAACATATTTTTCGTTTTTGTATATTAAAATTTGTGGTTTACATTTAATGTACGACGAAGTCGCTAATTACGTAAATACATATGATCTTCAAAGAGAACAGATTTTTATATACATATGTATTCTACAACTTTATTTTTTTTTTCTTTTTATGAATTTCAATTTTAATGAAATTTATTGTTTAACTATATTTCCTGAAAGTAAGAAAGGAAGCAATTAGGTGCATTCCAAATGCAAATAGTGCATTTTCGAATGCACCCTATATGAGCGTTAATAAAAAACAGGGGTCATGGCACTTATAAGTTCTTAGCAAAAAATCATTCTTAATGATTATGTTTACATTTTATTTAGCGTTCAATAGACAATACTTATATACACCAAGAAATCTATTTTTCTTTCACAAAAAAATTGTTATCTGGTGACATTTTGAGTGATTATCTCTGATATTTTGAGTGCTGGATTTCGAAGAACCAACCTATAATCAAGTGAACTTTAAATCCATAAGTTATTTTCGGTCCCTGAAAAAAAAACCTATTACACTTTATTTAAATTAAAACGAGTCATTTGTATTTTTGATAAGAATATATTTATTTAAATTCTTATTGCTATTCCACGCCACCGCTGAGACAAACCTTTCTTCCGTTGTAGATTGTACAGCAACACTAAGTCTCCCTCTTGGAAACCCTCGGAGTTCATTGCCTTATCATATCTGGCCTTCATCTTGTCACTCATAATTTGAGTTCGCTGCCTCACAAGAGCATGTATTTCTCTTAACTCCTCTTCCAGGATGTTGGACGTCTCTTTCCCAATTCTCCTTGCATCGCCAGTTACTCCAAACTTCAGGTTACTAGGCAACCGGAGCTCACTGCCGAAGATTACCCTTGCAGGAGTTTTACCCGTTGTTTCATGCACTGCTGACCGGTATCCCATCAGGAACAGGGGTATGCGGACATCCCAATCTTTCTGAGTTTTGTCCACGACCTTCCGCAAATGCTCTTCCAGGGTTTGGTTGAACCGCTCCACCATGCCATCTGATTGGGGATGAAGAGCCGTTGTTCGAGTTTTCCGGATACCCAGTATCTGGCACATCTCTTGGAAC
>NW_016192808.1:0-3376 GCF_001687245.7 Rhagoletis zephyria | reverse complement strand
TACTCTAATTTTAAGCTAGTGCAGAATTTAATTCAGCGGGGCAGACATAAATGTAGGTGGCGTTAAGTTAGCCTTCTTTTCATGATGGTCAGGTGTTTGTTATTTCAAGACATAGTCTTGTAGTGGAGGCTGCTGTATCAACAGCAGGATTGGATGTGGGCTAATGTGCATCTCGGCCTGCCGGTAAGTCAAGTTTCCAGCGCCATGTTTTGGCTACTTCTGAGGTTAAGATGTATTCGCTTCGCATTGCAGGTTGTACGGACCTTAAAGTATGTACTTAGGAGTTTTCGGAATGTACGCGAAGTATCCCAATAAAAATTTAGAGTGAAATCCGATGTTGTATCTACCACTACCTAATGAAATTTCTCAAAATATGGCCTATATTTTAGCAGTCAGATTTAAATAAGTCGGCACACATACCGAGGAAACTCAGACGCGTCGGTGACTAGTTCGGACTATTTGTAGACTCCTTCCTCGCTTTCTATAAGAAATCCAAAGTTGTGTTACCAACACGACAGGATTGATTCACCATATGTCTGATGGCATAAACATTTATGTACAGATATACTATAGAAGATGATCTAAACCTGAAGGGAGAGTGGGACTCTGAATTGACGCTAGAGACATATTTTCGACTTCCGGATTAAGTACTGCAGCATAGGTATTTCAAGCGTAAGTGTTTGGCCATCTAGAACGCAACACAGATTATTTCTTAAAGACTTATGGAGAGGATACAAATCTCCATCTTCTCTACGAAGTCAATCAACTCTGGAAAAACCGTCAGTTCTTATAAAGGAAAACCGCATTTTCCTTAAGTTTAAACAGAAAAGAAATGTCCTTCATTATAAGCCCAGCCAGTTGTTGACCCACTGAAGTTTGAACCTTGTTCTTTGCTTGTTCTACAGTATTTTTAACTTGAGCATTGTCAATTTGTTTTTTAAGCTTGATCATTCAGTGGAATCATGAATTTGTAAAAAGTTGAAGAAACTTTTGTACGATCTTTTAAGGATTTAAGGTGCAGTCACTACTGTTGAAAGTGGAGTATGAGGGTGATATGTCTGTCCGTTATTGGTGTTACTGTAAGAGTTAAATGGAGCTTAAAGATCAGAGAAAAAAGGATTGTTACTTGTATACTAATTAAATTTGTAATAGATTAAATGGAAATTTATGTTGTAATTTTAACAGGCACCGAAAAGGTTGGCATTGTTATAATAAAACTAATTATTTAAGCTTTGAAATTGGGATTTTTCGACCATAATTTATCGTTATTGCAACGGTTATTTCCAGTTTAAATTTGTTCAATCATAATCAACTAAAAACGAACCTTAGTACCCAAAAGTAATCTTAACCCGCATCCATCGTTTGTATCAAATTGATGCAAATTTCGAAAACATATTAAAATATTAAGAAAAATAGTTCATGTTTTGAACAGGTTTTTTTGCGATAAATGCGTATATATCTTTCAAGAATTTTTATTCTTATTATCAGAAAGTGAATAAACTAACGTTGATAATTAATAAACAAGTAATTTTTAGCAAAAAAAAACCGACTGTATCACGATGTATCAAATTAATGCACAACGTAATTTGAGTTATAAAAAATTTCCGATGGATGCGAGTTAAAATTAAAAATTGAAAAATACAATCGAAAAAGTAATGAATCATACACATTCACGGCTTTGAAATGATCAATAATAATGTTCTGAAGGCAGTGTCACACGATTGGTACATTGGGCGATTGGTATATTGGGCGATTGGTACAAAATAAAAAAATCGGGACGACAATTTTTTTTTTTATAGTCACACGGTTGGTACAATACAGCGAACTTCTATGGGAACATTTTAATAAATTATTTTTCGGGATTAGGACAAAGAAAAATATTTGTGCATTTACACGATTGGGATAAGATGTGCTCCAAACATCGTACAGTTCCGTAAGTAAAGTTACTCTTCTTCTTACCGTTTTTTCTCGCAGGCTGTAGGTGTGTGCTTGGCAGGCTGTAGGTGTGTCTTTGGTTAATGTATTGGTGTTTTTGGTTCAGTGTGTTAGTGTATTTTGAATAACCCTGCAGCAATAAGGCGGCCAATTTCCGGTAAAGGACCAGTACTTCACTGGTTAAAATTTGACTGGTCAGAATTGGACATTTGCTTGCATCGAAAATGTCAGCTTTCGACCAGTCCCCAAGGAATCGGTCTAGTGATAGACGAAAAGTACAGTTTGGCAGTGACAGGGTGGTGTTGTCTTGCAATTCAATAAACAACAGACAACATGGTTATAAAATGAAGTTTTTGTTTTGTTTCCGAAATATGAAAAAGCATCTGTGAAATGCAGAACGCAATCCTGTTCCAACGAAAAAAAACTCTCCAAAATTGGAATCGTCCAGGACTATCTTACGGCCAGTGTTGATTGGACCGGTCCTTTTCCAATGACACGCCAATGCTAAAAATGGCAGTAGAATCCATTGGCAGGGGAATTATGAGGGACTAGTGCTGGTAACAATAGGGACTATCTGAGGGCTAACCTAGGGTGACTCTGAATTGCCGCAGGGAAATTCCCTGCAAAAAATACCACGTTTGATCTCTTTATATGGAATGAACTGTTCGCTTTTGTTGGAGCATGTCCTATGAAGAGACTAATTGTTCCCCTTTATACCCGAATAGGTAAAAATGCGCCTAGTCAATTCTAAAAATATAAATAAAATTGTAATAGAAATAAAAGAAATTGTATTACAAATGAAAGAAATTGTAAAAGATAAGAGCACATGCCAAAACCAGGTGATCTCTGCTGTAGGCATTTTTTGGAAATCAGCTGATAGTGTTTTTACTTATGAAACGTTACGATGGCTCCAAATTTTGGCCAAACGCCCAATCGTTACACTGCCTTAAGTAAATTCTTTTTTTTTTTTTGCTATTTTGTACCAGAGCCTTTTTTCTATTTCTTTTTTTCTCTTTCAAATTTAACGTTTTTTTTAATTTAGTATTGAAAACACATCGTCGGGTTGAAACCTACAGCGAATGCAATTTAACCAATTTCAAAAGAGAGTCAAGGAAAAGATAAAGTGTAACATTTCTTACAAAACCTCTTGGTTTTTTCAAATAAGCATTATGGCAAATTACAAACGAGAGCACACCCACGCACATTGCGGTTTAGCGGTATTTAATAGTAAATTTTACAATTCAGTTTCTAAAAAAATTTTCGAGACATTCGCTATTTTAGAGGCTTTTTTCCCTAGTTTAAGTGAATAACTTAAATGAATTCGATTAACATTTTTCGCAGTAAACTCATTTCACCTAGTAGAATGCCGTAACTTAATGCAGTCTCAACTCTGCTCAAGAAATTTTTTTTTTCAAAATGGGGGAATTTATTTAAAAAGATG
>NW_016192807.1:0-3376 GCF_001687245.7 Rhagoletis zephyria | reverse complement strand
TTAGGGGGGGTTTGAACCCCAAAACCTACCCCTTGTGTGCGCTAATGTGCCATCCTATTCCAAGTCAATCTCGTCAATAAAACAATGCTGAGTCAAACCATGGTCATCGTTTCAGCCACTGAGTCAATAGAAAATTGCGCTGAATTTCTATCCACCTACAGATATATGTATATGTATGTATGGCTTTGAATCTGCTCCAGAAAATGACAAACAACTTGCTGAAAATCTTCGAACTGACTCGTCAAAGAACTGAGTTCTTCACTACTAAAAATCGCCTTGATTGGTATGCTGACGGGGTTTTGCACATTTTACCATATAAAAGTAAATTTCTTATAGAATTAAATGCGAAAGACCTTTTGCAAACAAAATTAAAAAATCAACGCCATTTATTATAAGTTGCACCTTTTATATGAAAAAAAAACGCAAAAGCCACCAGAGAAAAATTATTAAAAATCAAAGCGATTTTTAGCCACTTAAAACTTGCACCTGATTTATTAGAATTACGTACCCAGACTTTTTGGCTTTCCGACTAAAAAGTTCAAACGTGAGTCGCTTCATTTGACACCGCACTTTCTAAAAAACAGGTGATTTCGAAAAACTGCCACTCCCACTGCGTTATTGTATTTTGGGCTTAAGTATGTTGTTATGTATAATTATGATGTATCTTAAATATGTAAATCTTATTTGTTTAAATATGAATAAACATTTTGAAATGAGTTCAGAAAAGAAGCTTTGGTAATCTAGCCCCCAAAAAACTGCTTCTATCCTGAATGATGGTTGCACTAGCTGCCGAGAACAAGCGCTCGCTTGCCACTGGTCATTCGGCAAAATATGAACGGAGTGAATGAACGATGTCGATGTTTTTCACTATTCTAGTCGATTTACCGTCCAGCCAAACATCGAAGTCAACATCGATATTTTGGAACGGAACATCAATGTTTTGAAAACATCGAAGCATCGTTTGCATCCCTAAATGAAGTATCTCTGCACACCACCTTCCTCTGTGAACCCAGAATATGAGTTAAACGTATAGGGTAGCATATATGTTGAAAATAGAAATAGATTTTTGCCCGATAATTCGGAAATGCTTCTTTTCATACTTAAAAATATTTAAATTTTTTACCTTAATTACAAATGGTATCTAACATTAAATTTTATTATGAAAATACAAAAAATAAATAAAAAATGAATTTATGAACTAGATTTTTAAATAAAATCTTCTATAACAGAACTCCGGCCGGATTTTAGCGCATTCCGGATATCTACGACTAATTCACATCTGCCCATGCAATTATAGTCTCACCGAACTTGATCGTTTTTAGTCAAAAGAATAATAATAAATAATAGATTGGCGCTTACACACATCTGCTAGTGTTTGCCCGAGCTTCTTCTCCGAATTGTGGCGTACGCCTTGATGTTGTCACTTAAAGCGGAGGGACCTATAGTTTTACGCCGACACCGAACGGAAACTGTATTTTTATGAGAAGCTGTTTTTCATGGCAGAAATACACTCGGAGCTTTGCCATTGCCTGCCGAGGGACGACCGCTGTTAAGAAAAAAAAAAACTTTTTTCTACTTTTCTTTGCGATGTTGCTTTGACCTGGGCTTGAACCCAGGCACTGCGGAGTGGAAGCGCGCTGCTTACCACTACACCACAGCGGCCGAAGGTCATAACCTCCTCTTTTTTTTTGGATCAATCCTTATTTTTACCACAAAAATACTATCCTTTTTGATCCATGAACCATTATTTTAAATTTACGTGGAGTTACGAAAGGCAGGAATTTGTTGAGTGTCCAAATCTAAAACTGTTCAGCTACAGAACTAAATTCATCTGATTTTATGTCTTTATAGGAGTGTACTCGTACTCAAAACTATCAAAAGTTTTAGAAAACTTTTACTGGTTTTGCGTTCTCATACCCAAAAAAACTTGCAAAGTACGGGAAATTGAGAGAGCAAAATGTGATTGAGAGCTGCAAATTTCTGTGGAAAAAATTTTACCAGCGAAAACTTGCAAGTAAGAAAATCAGCTGATCACAAACATATGTTTATAAATAAACAAAAGAAAATATGACCTTTTTGAATTAGTTATGGCAAATTTTATTATTAATGCTAGTATACAACGAAAAAGAGAGTAAAGTTATTGAGCACAAGGTTTCTTGAGTTTATTTTTAGTTAATTTACTATTAATCTCCAGNACTATGGTTGCCGTATGCCACTTTTCGTTTGTACCATAATTGTTCTTTAAATATACCAAAATAGATAAAAATGCAGCAAGATGAAATCTTCGGTAGGTTGATTGTTGAAAGTAGAATTTTATAATTTTAAATGTACATTTGTAGCATCTACATACATACATGTAGAAACGTTAATTCTGCCGACATACAGTGCTTCCCTTCAATATAAAATGTGAGCAAAAATAGAATTATGGAAGGATTTGAATGAAAATTCACTTCTATGTAAAATTGACGACGCTAAAATTCAAAAATGCAATTTCTTTTTGGATAACTTTCATACTTTCACTGTAAATGTAGTTTGATGTTGCAAATTTGGGTTCTTGTGGCTTTTACATAGGTATGTACATATAGTTCGTTGTATTTGCCAAAGTGAGGTGTCAAACGACAGGGCTTGGCCTGTAGATGTGCAATAAAGTTTATTATTATTGAAAAGGGTTGCCACCTGTTAAAAATTTTATTGAAACTATTTAATAAGTCTAATGAGTTAGATATTACAATATGCGTATCAATTGAAATGGTTTTGAAAATGCTTTTCACATGTTTAGAAAATCAAATCAACTCTTACTGAGGGAATAAGGCAACTGAAATATGTATATCAATATGGATATCAGACAAAAGAAAAAATTGGACATATTTAGAAGAAATAAGTGAAGCGTTTAAACATTCCTGAGTTAATTTAAGAGTCCAGTAATTTAAAGGAATGTAATCAGAAAAAAATGACTGATTGACGAGGTATGTATTTGTAATAAAATAACAGACACGATGTCTTAAACCTTTGGTTTGACGCAATTATTACTTTAGTTTAACTAAAATTTGACTTTACAAACAGGTGTGGTAACCCTCCTCGTTGTATTTGCAAGCTGAAAATATGGTAATACCTATCTATTTCAATTACCTAGTTCCTTTAGTTCAATAGGAATTTGATTTTTTAAACAGGTGACAACCCTCTACATGTAGTCAAGAAATAAACCCTTTCCATACATATTTCTCTTAATAATTCATTTAACTTATTAAAAAATTTGAATAAGGTGGCAAATCTTAAAAAAAATAAACCTCTATTGTCTACAGGTCAAGATTTTTAATCTGACACTTCTTTTTGAAAATAGAACGAATCGTGCAGATCTGATGGCACTGACAAAAAT
>NW_016192804.1:0-3377 GCF_001687245.7 Rhagoletis zephyria | reverse complement strand
TGTTAAAATTTTCATTTCAAATATATCAACAAACATTTGGGGGGACTTTTACACCAGTCATTGCCTATGGGTTAATGACAAAATAATCCTCTACATGTACAATATTTCATGTATTAATTTTCAAATAAGCATATTGTCAATGGCTGGTTTACTGTATACTGTAGTAAGAGCCTCCTTGAAACTCCTGAAGCAATGAACAGACATTGGTAATTATATTTTTTTAGTTTTCCGGAAATATTTAGACGTACATACTTACCATGATGCAATGATGAATTAACTTAAAAACACAAACGAATAGCTTTTATTAAGTTAATTGCGAGGGCAGGGTGGTTCAAAATAACGAAAAATTACTTAGTTAAACAGAAGATAGGCAAGTAAAAAACTTAGCCAAACTTGTGTAGCTACTTAAAGCAGGACACGTACCCATGGTACAAGGTATACATTATTTCGTTATTTTGATTTCAATATTTCAATGATATTTTTGAGACCAATTGGAGAATCACATTGGAGTTCAAGTTGCGAACTAGCTTTTTCTCAACTTGAGAAATAGTTCTATTTCCATACAAAGAAAAATGACTTTTTTGTTGAGAACGCTGTGATCCTCCACGTGAGGTACTGTTGAGAAACCACTTTGGAGATTTGAGAAATACCTTAGTTCTCAACTTAACCTCAAGTTGAGCTCAAACCTAAATGTTTTTTGGGCAGATTTTAAAATTTCAAAATGGCGGGTCCATATTCGGCCTATCATTTATCACGGATATGTTTAAATCTAACGATAAGAATGTTGTTCATACGCCATGTACGTCCGTTCGATTTTAACTTTTCCGTGATAAAGAGAGGATCAAATATGTATCCGCCATTTGAATCAGCGACCGTAAGAACCAGTGATGCCAGACATTCTCTGTTAAAAATCACACGAAAATGGGGGTAAAATCCCTCAATTAACCACATCTTGAAAATTTATCCCACAAAATTCCCAACGAATTTAAACATATACATGTTTCAGTAGTAAAGAAGTAAAATTCATATAAAATAATAATAATAGATTGGCGCTTACACATATGTGCTTTTCCTCCAATTTGTGGCGGTCCCCTTGATGTTGTCACACAAAGGGGAGGGACCTATAGTTTTACGCCGAGTCCGAATGGCGAGTGTATTTTTATGAGAAGCTGTTTTTCATGGCAGGAATACACTCGGAGGTTTGCTATTGCCTGCCGAGCGACGACCGCTGTTAAGAAAAAACCCCTTTTTCTGCATTTTTTTCACTCATTCATTTTTTCACTTTCATTATTTTGCCCACTCACTAAGGGCCTAAAGAATTTTTTGGTGACTTTAAAATTGAAGCACATTCATGTGCTATTTAGCATTTCACCAGATAATTTGTTCCGCTTTTTACATGAAACACCAGTTACAACTGAAAAGATTCTTTCTTACTCAGCGCTTGAATTGGTTAACGTAAGAAAATTTTCGAAATTGTCCTTATACTTTTTAACAATTATATACCATTTCACTCCACATCACATCTTCAGAACGATTAATTACGTAAGAATGTCGAATATTCTTGAATTTTGATCAATTATGCAACAATAACTGCGTCAAAAGAAAATCCCTTANAGCGTCAAAAGAAAATCGCTTATTCATATGAAATGTCCCTTTTTTCCCTTTTAATAATTTTTGATGCAAAATATCCCTCAAATGGGGAAATTACCCACAATCTGGCATCACTGGTAAGAACCCCCAATTGTAAAGTTTTAAGCGAATCAAATCGATTTCAATTTTTTGCCCTCCATATTGGGTGGACACGTGCAATAATGTCAACGGGATCAATGTCGATCGGCGTAAATTCACTATTGTAAGGGAATTAATTCACCTTAGTACACAAGCGTGCGCGAACGCGGACCTCACTGGTGTTATGCGCTTTTAAAGCTGTATACTATGTACATATGTATGTATGTATGTAGGTTACGAATGGATTTTGTCAATATATTTTTGAAAAAGCAGTAACGTCCATGGATTTTACTGCACGTACGAAAAGGTGATATTGTCTATGGACGATAAGGTGTAGGTAGTGTTTATTTACGTTATTTCCGCTGACCTTATTACACGTCACCGTAAAGCTTGCATGATTTGTTACATTTCTAACATTAATTCACTTTTCAATTGTGTATTAATATCTTATTAATATTATTAGGATCTTACAAAAGTGAATTTATGTCAATTGATATTAATTGGGTCCGCCATTTTGATTTTTTCCAATCTGACCTCCGATTCGTAATCAACAACCCCAGATGCCCCCAGTTTAACGAATTGTAGGTGAACTTGATACATTTTTAAAAAATCTTCCGCCGTATTGAATTTTCCATTTTGAATATTGAAATTCTAATGCTATATTCGTAACGAGTGACCATAAAGACATTAGAATTCGGCTTGACCGAATAACTGACAACTGAATGACAAATTTATTCTTGCATTTACGGAAATTGCGTCTTCTAAGAGTTCTTTTTCCTTTCCTTAATACTGAATTTTCAATTCTGCCACCTTTTATTCGATGCATTATAAATTTACGATTCTTTCGTCATGCTTTACGTTAATTTCTACGCCTTGGAATTTTGGGCAGAGCTTTGGTCCGTTTGACATGGAACGTCCCGTATACATGTATTTTATATACGCATGTATAAATATATCTTACCGATTTAAAATAAAACCTCATATATATGAATAATATGTACAAATATCATCAATGAAGAATGAAGAAAAACAACAATTTTTTAAGTGGCGACGCGTCGGGACGGGTTTGCGAGCATTTTGGATACTTTTCTTTGGGAGGCTGAGGCACCACTGGTTTGAACCACTGAACCGAACCGCATCGATTTTTGGAGCGGTTTACAACCCTAATATAAACGCCTAGTTATGTTCAAGTTCCGTGCTTTATTTTATTACTTACAAATACTACGCGTGGTTATCCAGTAAAAATTCTGAACCAAAACTTCAACTTCAAGTCGGCACGGGTTATCGGCATCCGACAGTAATATGTACAACTTTATATATGTACGTATGTATATCGCTACCTAAAGGTGAAAAGGTGCCAAGTCCATTATTTTTTTTTTTTAATTAACACCTTATATTCTGGACCCCTATCAAACGACATTTCGGCCCGTTTAACTAAAGAAATGGTGTTGGGTCACAATTATTCACTGTGACATTACTTTGGAATTATTTATGTAAAAATGATGCCACGTCAGCCATACTCAAGTGATTGAAACTACACAACACAAGTAAATACCGTTTGCAGGCGATTTCTGCCTAATAATTATATTTTCTGTATAGATATTATTACAACAAATGCACTTTATATTTTATTTTGGTGGCCAGTTCGC
>NW_016192803.1:0-3377 GCF_001687245.7 Rhagoletis zephyria | reverse complement strand
AGTATTTAAATGTCTAGAATATGCGCATAGTCAAAAAATCCACATAGAACTCCCAGCCATAGTATTTACAAACTTTTACCCTGCTTTCAACTCCAAATAAACTAGCAAAAAGTACTAGAGGGTCGTGGTAGTAGTTAAAAAGGGCCCACGAAAAACTCTTTCCCTCAGATTATCTTAATTTCTTTGTCGATAGGAATGCAAGTACTCTTTTATCTGATTTCGCAGTACAAAGCTTGACGATATTTTACTTATTGAATCGAAAAACACGGTAATAAATACTGCCCTGGGTATCAGTTCACTGCGGGATCGAATGAAATAAGGCACTCGACAAAATGACGCACCATCTCTCCTCGTGGCCATTTTATGAACTGATTTGGATACACTAGAATGCAGAAAATACTGAGGTGGAGTAGAAGGGCCTAAGATAGGTCAGGCGATTGACTTTGCTTTCGCTAAAAAGGCTGAGATCAGGCTGCTCACTCCGTATCTAACCAGTTATCATCGTATGCACCCTCTTTTGTGTCGGATTGGTTTGTGCACAGAGACACAATGCCGGCTTTGTCTTGAAGACGACGAGGTGTGGCGTCTAACTTTCCATTATTGGCCAAACAAAAATTAATGTAAATAAATTCGATGTCCTTCACTGTGCAGTGAACTCCTGTTGATCCAGTCTCTTCAAATCGAGTGTCTAAACGCCGAAATGTTCGTGCAGTGGACATTAGATGGCCGATCAGGAACACGATGATTAAAATCACACTTTGCCAGAATCACAGAGTCACAGTTTAAAAATATTATACTTAATTGAACTTAAATGAATCTGCCCATAGGACCTGTATTATGTCTGTATTTTGCTTTAGCTTTCATAAGTTGGCCACTGAGACCACATTTCACCTCCCAAGGAAAATTTGGTCTGATTTCGGTGTAAATAAATGTACCTTGTTCTCCAATCTCTCTTCAGCGTAGCTCTTTTAGTACAGTGACAGGTATAATTATGTACCACGGTTACTCACTAACTCCTCGAATTTAGATGGAGAAGCAAAGTATGCGGGTCTGGTTGTGAATGACTCACTCACTTTACTGTAGACAGATATACATAATTTCGAAAAAGTAGACGACTACTTTTATTTAGGACCCAGCATTAACACCAATTATAATTTCAGCGTTGAAATCCAATGGAGTATTGACCTCTAGAAAGACAGTCACGAGGGATTCCGTTTCTTATGTGCAGGTCTATCAGTCTTTTCAGCGTTTTTAGCAAATTTAAAACAGACTTATATGCCTAAAATCCTTAGGGGAAACATGAAAGCACTTTACGGCCTTCGGGATGAACCCTACCTTGACCACCCTCCAAGCCCGCCGACTTTAAGGGTTTGAATGAATTTATCGCCCAAGCCATTTGACGATCGTCCAAAAGGTCGGAGAGGGAGATGCAACCCCCGTGCATTGCCCCAACGGTGATTTCTCCTGAGAAAGGATTGCAAGGAAAATAATCATTAAGGAGAAGCTTTAATGACTCCTCGCTGCTCATTGTATATCCCCAGTCCGATTTTATAAAGTCTCCAATATCGGTAAGCTCAGACATCTACTAGGGTGATTTTCCTATGCCCTTTCGAAATCTCAGTGAAACTGTAAGTGTGTCTACAAAAACTGTAGTTTACAGTTAAAACTGCGAATCCGGCAACATTGGCTGCGTGATTCTTTTTAGCGAGATGTGGCTCTGTTTTTTTTTTATATCGAAATATGCATTCAAAGGAGTAACAGAGGTTACCACTTTAAACCTCATTCTCTAGAGTTCAGTGGAGTTTTAATCCGCTACAACAGTCGTATGTAATTGTAAATAAAATAAATAAAAGTAATTTGTGTTTAACCTATTCAAACAGTTACAATGCAAACTCATTATTCTCGACTTGCGGTCGTAAATTCAGAAAATATTGAGTCATAATATTCTCGTAACCTATTAACAGCTTGAGCAACACATAATTATTTAAAAGTAAAAATAAATGCATTTACAGTACTTTGAACTTTTACGCTTATTTAAAAAAAAAAAGTACACACATAAATAAAAGTAATATTTTTATTGTTCATACACGATCATGTTGAAATGCATTGTAGTTCCATGTATGTATGTATATTTGGACGTATTAAAAGCGAGTTCATACACGTACGCCCTTTTGAGGTTCAAGGTAAATGGTACAAAAACAACAAACTGTGATAACGTCATGAAGCTTGCATACAAATGAAAAGAAATAAAGCCATAGATACTAACTAAATAGTAAAAAAAAAACTAATTCAATTGGAATGGCATCAACGTAGCCGGTGGCCAAAAATTAACAAACACCAAGCGACAACATATTCGTGCATATGTAAGTTCAAGCAAATTTGTTTACAAACCTACTAAAATGTGCAGTCCCTCCATTAGTTGTGAGGTGATGCCGGTTGTCTTGCGCTTTGGACTGTCTCCAAAGCCATCACTAATACCAAACCCAAGCAAATATTGTATTACGAGTTGGCGAACGTACGAATACTATGGTTAGTACGTACATAAGTAGTATATCTTTTACTTCCTTTATTACATACCTGCATGCCTATAGTGTTTACTTTAAAATAGTGCTTCTCAAACTTTATTGTGGCGTAACACCTGTGACAACAACCGTTCGTAATTTTTGGGCCGAGACCAAAACACTTAGCCAATTGCTTCTCTCATTTGCGAAGTTTCGTCATTAGTTCGTATTGAGTGCAGATCAGTGTTGCCGCGAAACATTTTTAGTGGTAGCTAAATTGCAGCTAAAAAAGGGCTAAAAAGAGCTAAAAATCGTCGTTGTGGCTAAAAATGGTAGCTAAATTTGTTTACCTACATATTATATATAAAAATAAGTGCACGTTTTTGGTGTGACCTCATAACTTGAAAACAGCTTGACCGAATTCAACCAAATTTATGTGGCATATTCGATTTATCATGCAGATGGTTTATGCGAAGTTTTCCCGAATTCGGAAGAGGGGGCGTGGCACCACCCATACTAACTAAAATATAAAAATAAGTGAACGTTTTTGGTGTGACAATATAACTTAAGAACGGCTTCACCGAATTCAACCAAATTTATGCGGCATATTCGGGCCATCATGCAGATATTTTATGTGGAGTTTTCCCAAATTTGGAAAAGGGGCGTGGCATATGTATGTATCTTATGTATACAAATAAGTACACGTTTTTGGTGTGAGCTTATAACTTGAGAACGGCTTCACCGAATTCAACCAAATTTATACGGCATATTCAGGCTATCATGCAGATGGTTTATTTGAAGTTTTTCCGAATTCGTAAAAATGGGTCTGGCACCTTCCATACTAACTAAAATTTTTTTGTTGTATATCTCTTGAAA
>NW_016192800.1:0-3378 GCF_001687245.7 Rhagoletis zephyria | reverse complement strand
AATAACAACAACAATGATAACAACAAATGACTCGGCAAGATTTGATGTATACTAGTGAAATTTAATTAAATTTAATATAAACCACAAAAATCACAAAACTTTCACTTAGCTTCGATTATTATCACACTAAGATGCCCGTAGGCACTTTTTATAGCAACCTTTACTCAGAATTAGCACAATAAACTTTGCAAAATACAAAGACAAATCAGAGCACAATATAAGTAGAACTAACAGCTTGACGTTTGCTTTAATCTCTGAGAATNGCACAGCTTGACGTTTGCTTTAATCTCTGAGAATATGTTTTCGGAACAGTTTAACCCTTTAACTTCTACCAGTATGACTCATTTTGGGTATATTTTATTTTCGAAAAATACAAGGGTTAAAACCTAAAAAGTAGTTCCACTTAATCACTTATGTTTTAGGAACCAATTCAACAATCTAAAAATGAGATAGATGAGAAGAAAAATTAAAAAAATTACAGGTTCTGTGCTAATTTTGCATTTGTACTAAAGCCTGTTCTGTTACAAAAAAAAAAATCAACTTACTAATGAAGAAAATCGATGGATAAATACGAAATAATAAAATGCACAAAGATTTTTCGTATGAAATATGAGCAGCAAAGCGTGTTACTCAGGTGTACGTGGCGTATGAGTAACTGTGGCTTTCAAGTTATGTGAACTTAAAATAACCAATTTTGGTATATAACAGAGAGGGTTTTTCGGTTATTAAAACACATCTGATGAAGTGGCTCTTGGAGTTTTCGAGAGAAAGATTCTGCGAAAGATTTACGGACCTTTACGCGTTGGTGATGGTCAATATCGCAGCGAATTAAAATTCAGCGGCTCCGCTGGCTTGGCCATGTCGTTCGAATGGACAGAAACGCTCCTGCTCTAAAAATATTTAACGCGGGCCGCGATGCTGGTAACAGGGGAAGAGGAAGGCCTCCTCTGCGTTGGAAAGACACCAGGTGGAAAAGGACTTGGCTTTACTTGGCATTTCCAATTGGCGTCAGTTAGCACAGAAGAGAAATGACTGGCGTGCTGTTTTGGACTCGGTCAAAATCGCTTAGGCGGTTACACCGCCAATAAAGAAGAAGAAGAAGAAGAAAACACACTTAACAAAATGTCTAAGTTAAACAAGCATCATATTGTTTGAAGATCTCTTAAGGGAAATAGTTTTATTCGATAAAAAAAAAAATATTTATTTTTAACGCTTTTATAGTGGAATTGCTATTCCACGAACAAATTTATTTTCCCTATCTAAAATACAAACATAATATTACCCGATTTTAAAATAAAAAAATACGTGGCTTACTATTTTTGATATTCTTCAGTTCTGGAGGGTAGAAGCAGGAAAAATCAAAATTTTGATATTCCTATCTATTTTTGGGCCACCCGAATGTACATACATACATAAACATATATGTATATGTGTATTTCTTAATATAATTTTCTACAGATCTTTTTGCAGAGCTGAGAACCCTGCTTTATAATAGTTTTTTTTTGTGTGTTTGGCTTTATATTAGCAGAGTTCACTATTTGATGCGAAAATGCGAGCGAAAGGCAAAGATTAGCGTTTTTTTGTATTGCTTTGCTGTGCGTTTGTGCAAAAAAACTACCGATTTTCGCACTTTCGCACACAGTTTCGCATTAGAGAGTGAACTCTAGTATTGCTTTCACTGGCGTTTTCATTTCCTTCTTCTTGCTGAAAGGAAACATTTATTTAGAAATTCAGAAATTCTGCTGCAGCCATTCAATTTTCTCTTGCTTTCTATTTCTATGAACTTGTGAACTAAACCACAATTCAATAAAGCCATAGTACAATTTTAGTAGGTATACATTTTCGGCAGAAATTTAAAATAATCTTTAGCTACTTTGAGGCCAAGTGAAAAATGTTCCCAGAGTGTCACTGCGCTATGTAATGAAGATTTTGTGCATTTTTTTGGGAGGATTTCTAAGACTTTTCATTGTGAATAAGTCAGACTCAGATATTTCGTTAGAAATTTATCCGGGTCTCAAGAAAAATTCAGGAAATATTTTTCATTCCTTCTGTCGCTTGTGAAAGTACTTCCTGAACGTTCGTGTAAATTTTCTTGAAGAAATAAATAAATATGCGAGCATTTTTTGCTTGAGAGCTGCAAACTAATTTAGGAGGTTTTGATAGAACAAATTTTTTTTCATTTCTTGAGCGTTTTTTTTGTATATGATTTTTTTGTTTTTCTTACTATGCATTAAAAAGGAATCGCAATACCTGCTTGTAGTACACTGCTTTCTCCTGAGATATTTTCGAATTAACAGCATTTTTTCACTTAGTAATGCTTAATTAATTTTAAACTAAAAAAAAATTGTTGTTTCCTTCACAATTACTTGCGAATTTGATCTTTTCACGATAGGAAAGGAAAAAGGGAAACAAAAACAAAAACGAGTTTGCTCATGTCAGGATTAAATATTGTTCTGCTCTCGATACAAAAGCATTTGCCTTGTGAGAAAGCTTATCTTTATTAAAAGAATACATCGAGCGGTGCCCGCCAAAAAGACGTTAGCGACATTTATTTTAAAATAGGATTTTTAATGCAATACTATAGTAATATTTCTGCATCAAAAACCGCAATATGTACTTAATTATTTCATTTTAAGAAACATACGTTGAATGAAATTTGCAAACATTTTTATCAAGACAATACTAAACCGTGTGTACCAAACCCATAAGGCTGGTTTCTCTTACTAGACTTAAGGTAGTTTAGCCATTTTTTGGACTTAAGTCAATAGTTAGCCTTCCTTTTTACACAACTTATTCTTCACTAAGCCTAAAAAATTAGCAAAACTAAGTTAAGTTGAGTTGGAGAAGCAAGCCCATAGAATCCTGTAACTAAATTAATGCTTCGATTAAGCGTATGCATGTAGAGAATACCACCGGCTTTACTATACATATTTATTTGGTTTTGCTAATATAATAAGCAGATTTCAAATTTTGTTGCAGTTCGGAAACTAACTAACTATATTAAGTTTACGTAACTCTTGACTCATTAAGTAATTAAACGAAATTCGATTTATGAAGCATTTAGTAAATTAATAATACAGATATTCATTTCTTAGCAGAATTGCTGTCACAAGTTTCAAAATTTCCCTAAATAGGCCGCAGATATATGTATGTATATTAGGGTGCTCCAAAAATACATGCTAGAAAAAAGTTCAAAATGTTAAGCTACGGTTCAAATCGCAGCTCACAACGTACGGATATTTATATCCACGTACTCTCTGGGCAGCAACCAAACACACCTAAAGTGAGAAGGCGTAAAACTTCGCATGCGCGGGGTTCGGGTCCAGCCACGTTAAAACCCCGCCCAATGAAAAAGAACAAACAGTCTCGGATGAGACC
>NW_016192799.1:0-3378 GCF_001687245.7 Rhagoletis zephyria | reverse complement strand
TGGGAGGCGATGAGAAGGAGGAAGAAGAGGCAAAGGGTAATGTTGCTGCTCAGCAGAGATACTAGTGCTGCTGCTGGTGGTCGGGGGAGGTGCTGATGACCGCTGTTGCCACTATNGCTGATGAATTTGCAGAAGATGATGATGAGGATGAGGGTGATGACCAGGGACTGATGATGGAGGGGAAGAGGGAAGAGTTGTGAGATGAAGATGTGGATGATCTGAGACACTGATCACCCTCCGTGTGACAGAATACCAGCGATGATGATGTGGATGATAATGATGTTGATGAAGGTAGCTGGTGTGGTAGTGATGACAATTCTGGCGATGATCTCCTAACGATCTCCCCCTCCCGAAGATGACGATGACCACCACTTCTTCGGTGGCTCCTCATGAGCAGCCCTCCTGGCAGTGGACCCATGATGAAAATGGAGGATTCAAAATTGTGATGCACTTGTCTGCACAATGGTGCACCTCACAATTTGTTGTGCCTATGCACACACCGACCAAACACCGCTGAACCGTATTCCCCGCACACACGCACCAGAGAGAACGAAAGAGAGTGCACACAAGTGCTGGGCGATTCCACCGAGTGCTGGTGCACAGAGTGCACTGGCTGGCTAGCTGAGGCGAAAGGCCAAAGGAAGGAGAGGACGTGAAGAACGGGGGCAAATTGAATCGCCAGCGAGATGGACACAGGCAGGCACAGAGGAATTGGTTAGCAGTAGAGGAAGGGGGCAAACTAACGATGATGATGATGATGATCACAAAACAAGAGAGTGAACAGCGAACTGATGCTGGTCACACTATCGGCGGTGATGGTGGTGGTTGCCCAGAGGCGCCGATGTTGATGATGTTGTTGTTGTTATCGTCTTCGTCTTCGCTGAGGCAGTCGTTGCCGAGTTGAGGCGGCAGTGAAGAAGTGATGATGCCGATGATGATTGAAAACACACAAACCGGCACTTTGCACCGGGGCTGAGAGATGCTGCAGAATACAACAACACACAGACGGCAACCTCCGATTGGCGCCCAACGATTCGGCTGCAAAGCTTTTTTGTTTAGCAGCGGCGGCGGCAGTCGTCTGTTGTGGGCACACTGGGCGAAGTGCGAGGAGACACTGCTGCGAGACGAGAGGAGGCACACAAAGGCGAGTTCACTTCTGTTGCCAATGTCTCCTTCTCTCCAGGCAGTTCTCTTTCTCCTCCTGTGGTGGTGGTGGTGGTGGTGGTAGCAGCTGTGGTCGGTCGGTCGGGGGAATGCTCGCACACAGGCGGAGAGAAAGTTCAGTGCCAGAGCCGCTGACTACGATGATGATGGGCAGATCGGCGACGACGACCATAATCATCAGCGGTGGTGGTGGTGGTGGTAGTGGTAGAGGCTCATGCGGTCGTCGCCGCCATATCAGTGGCCAGAGCAGTGGTGGTGGTGGTGGACGCGTGCGCGTCCACCGCAGCTATCTGGCCACTGATACGCTCCTTCAGGCCCAGCCTGCAAGAGAGAGAGAGAGAGAGAGAGAGAGAAAGAGCACGTCCACACTCTTGGGCGCTTCCGGGGCCTAGGCTAGGGCCTAAGGCTGCGCGCGGGAACTTTGAGTGTCAGTCTTTGAGTGTCAGTGTTTACTTTGCCATCAGGTCTTGACCTGCTTCTCTGGGTCCGGGGAATGGGGAGACAGAGATGCACACTCTACTTCTAAACAGCTTTCTACTTGGGACTAAGGTATTCAGTAGACGGGCGACGTGTAGAGGGTAATGTGGCGGACCAGCGTCTGTATGGCCACCCCGATCTGCAGGTGGACGCGCACCAGCTCCGCCTTCAGCCCCTCTCGGGCCTTCTTCGCCTCCAGCAGCGGCGAGGAGTCGGTCATCCGCAGCGAGTACTCCTCCAGCGCCTGCTTCGTCGCCCGGTCCTCCTCTCCCAGCTCCGCCAGCCGAGCGGCCTTCTCCGCCGTCTCGCCGTGGACGGCCTGGAAGGCGGCTCGGAGCCGTTCCGCGCGCTCCCGCACCGTCGCCCACTCGGCGAGGATGGTGGCGCAGTTGGAGCGCAGGTAGGCTGGGGGGAAATGGTTTAGGTTGTTGGGTTTATTAAAGCCTAAAAACTACTCACCCTCCTTGGCGTCAATCTTCTCCAGTGCCGCCCGTATCTCCCCGCTGAGGGCGCCCACCAGCGCCGCCGTCTGCCCGTAGACGCCCTTGATGGTGGCGTTCTGGGCGGTGGCGGCGGCGTAGTGCAGCCGCCACTCGGTGTCAATGCTGCTGGAGCCGTTCATACCAGCTCGACCGCCCCCGAGCATACTCTGCCCCAGCAGGCGGGCGTTCAGCTGCGGCAGAATGCGCTCCAGCTCCAGCTTCCACTCGGTGAGGTCGGTGCTGGCGGTGATCATCGCCAGCTTCTTCTCGTTCTCTGCCTGCTGTCCAAAGGGGTCGTCGTCCCAGCCGTCGTCTTCACCGGCGACAAACATTCCATCGGGGCCCATCATCTCCTCGTCGATGATGTAGTCGGCGAACTCCTCCTCCAGCTCGATCTCGTCGTCCTCGATGTCGTTGTCGAGCTCATCTTCTCCCCCTTCTTCATCGCCTCCGTCCACCGGGCTTCCGTCGGCGTTGAGGAAGCGGACGGTGACCAGGTTCGAAGAGCCACGTTCAGTCGCAGTTGGCAGCTCCTTCAGGCAGACCTTGTCGACGAGGCGGCCTAGCAGGCCGATCACCTCGCCGCCAAAGCCGGCCTTAAACTTCGCTCGGGCGTTGGCAAAGGCCGAGATGTCCACGTGAGCGCCGGCCGCATTCAGAATGCGATCAATCGTCAGGTTCGGGTCGTCGAAGCTGTCCACCTTGAAGTCGGCCCGTTCGTTTAGACGATTCAGCAGAAACGAGGCAAGGCAGGTGAAGGCGAAGAACTGCTGCCCTCCTGCCCCCTGGCTCCCACCTGGCCGGCAGAAGTAGTACCGATTGATGGGCGGACACTTGTAGGCGCTGACGAAGGCCTTGCTGTAGTCGAGGGCGAGGAGCTTCGCCTGCAGCTCGGCCATCGCCTGGTAGGTGGCCACAAAGTCGAGGCTGCCGCCGTCATCAGTTGAGGAGGAGGAGTCAGTGGTTAGCTTGCTGATGGCGCTCATGATCGCTGCTTGAAGACGATAGTTTTGAAAGTTTTGAAGATGGAAGGGCTTCAAAAGGGTAGTGTGGATTTGTTGACGCAACAAAATAGAACTCCGCCGTTTCCAAGGCAACCGAAGCGAAATCGAAGCAAAGTCGCACTTTCACTGAACTGATCCAGCTAAAGTCGGCAATGATTATGGTGATTTTTTATCTTCGCAAAAGAAGGGGCGATAATTTGTTGCCCTCTAACTCTTGATGGACATTATCTTCATCAAACGAAAAAAATCTT
>NW_016192798.1:0-3378 GCF_001687245.7 Rhagoletis zephyria | reverse complement strand
GACAGGGCAGTGGTCGCTGCCATCGGAGCAATTGGATTTGGCGACACGTCAAGCGGCATTGCTGCACTGCAATACGGAAAACTTAACGGATATGATGAGCTGTTTGCACTCGGTTTGTCGTTGGCGCTAAAGTAAAATATGGGGAATTACTAACAAATTGTTGTGCATTTGTAGAAACATTACCTCGAATATGCCAATACGCTGCCGCATATGTTCGAATTTGGACGCAATAATCCGCTGATATTGTGGAAACCAGTCATCGAACCGGACTATGGCCAGGAGCGCTTTCTCACAGAGGATCCTGTTTGGTCCTATCAAAATGGCAACTTTATGAAAATACCCATCATAACTGGCATGACGAAGGATGAATTCGCGGGACAGGCCATATGTAAGTTGTTGTTTCTTTAAAGTCCAGCTACACCAATACTCTTACACTCCTCTAGCAATTCTTGAGAATCCCCGCTTATTAAAGACATTGGCGCATAATTTCGAGGCTGTAGCGCCGGTATGCTTCCTTTACGACCCAGATAGCCCACGTGCGCAAAACATTAGCATGGAATTGAAATTTGCATATTTCGGCAAAGAGTCGTTGGAATATGCAGGCACTCTGCAACCTTTGGTGGATGTTCGTATAATCAGTGAAATACATATTTCCATTAGCATTTTACTTTTCAACCAACACATTTCAGCTCTTCGCTGATGCCCTAACTGGTTTTGCAATACATCGCTTTGTGCATTTAGCGGCGCGCTCTACCAAAGTCTACTACTACCGCTTCAGCTATCAAGGACAGCGCAGTCATATTTATTATCCCACAGATAAACCTTTTGGTAGGACAAAGAAAATATTAACATCTTAATGCCCACGTAATCACATAACTATCATCCCAAGGTGTTGTGCATCATGACGATCTGATGTATTTGTTTGTCGAACCATCGGTGAGCCGCATGTTTACGGAGGATGATCGCGAAATCAAAATCGTCGATAAATTAACCAGAATGTTTACAGCATTCGCCTATAAAGGGTGCGTCAGCTAAAGTGTTTTGGCAATTTGTGTGCATTTAAAATACTATTTATTCACACTCATTTCAGTGATCCCAATAAGCAGAGCGATGACAAGTTACGCCATATACGCTGGCGTGCTTTTAGCTTTAAGCGTCAACACTACTTGGATATTGGCGAGGAAATCGTGCTTCGAGAGGGTCTAAATATGCCACGCTATGAAATTTGGAAGCGCTTGTTTCCACTCAATTGGAAGCGTCAAAGCAAACACGATCTCTTGGATTATGAATAGATTGTAAGTGGCGTTTCACCCGATCCGGTCGCCGGTTAAGCAGCAGTTGGTTTGCCGGCTCATGTGAAAGCTCCAATAGCTACACATACACTTTGTGCCGGAAAACCGGCTGCCAGTTAAGCGAAAACCGGAGCTTGTGAAACCATATTAAGTTAAGAAGAATAATACAACGTTAATTTTAAATGTCAAGTTATACTTTAACTTTACAATAAATATTCGTTGTTTGCAATTTTTTTCCAGTCCGAATTTTTACTATGAATTAGATTTCAAGTGTCGTTTTACACCTTCTGGTTGCCGTTGAATCGATTCCCACGTTCCCGGTACGAGGGGAGTATGTCATATTACGGCTTTCACAAAAGTCAAAGTAGTTTCAATCGTATTTCCACTCTCAGGCTCACTGTGTCTTCGGCTCTAAACTGTATGAGTAGAAATTAAGAAAAGGGTTTCTTTATTAAAATGCATGATCTAATTTATCTGCCACTGCGGGAGACATGCTATGCATTAGAGTTGAGTTCTCAAACCCCCTACTGCACAACACATGGTTCTTGAGTAAATATAAGCTCGTATCCTCTCCTGGTAATATAGAGGAGCAAAGCAGCCGACGTTGCTTTCGAGTAGTGAAGGTTTACCAAATCTGTCTCATGTTCGCTTATGGTTTAGCCATCCCGGCCCGACATTATCGAACGCTTTTACAGTGGTATCAGCTTCCTCGGAGGCTGAAGCTCGAAGCTGGTCGTCCAAGGCCACGGTACGGTGGTCAATGAAGCATCAAGCGACGCTAGTCACGGTACTCCTCTCATTGTCTGTACTTGATTCTGAAATAAAAGGGATAGTAACCCATCCAAGTTTCTCTGCCCTGGCACTGGTGAACTCTTCTCTTTAATTGAGCCATACTGTGTCGGTAAATTTACTAGCTCGGGTTAGCTCGCGGTTTCTTCCGGGTTGTGTGTTTTATCCCTATTCTCTTTTTGGAGATTGAAGTTTTAAGTCGAACACGAACTGAAAACGAAGAAATATATCTAAGAATACGAAGACAATTGCGAAGAAAAGTAATGCGAAGACTAACCGAAAACGAATACGATGGGGCATACGACGACGAAACGAAGACCAATAATAATATAGAGACAAAAACGGATGTGAACACGAAGAGGAAACGAAGATAAATGTAAACATGAATACGAAGGTGGACTCGAGAACAATAGCAAATACGAATATGAACATCAAGACTACCCGAAAACGAAAACGGAGACGAAATTAGAGGGGAGTACGACTAGGAAGACGAACACGAATACAGAGATGAAAACGAAGATGAATATGTATACTTATATGAAGATGAATAGGAAGACGAAGACTAGCAGAGCAATTCTGGCTAAGATAGGAGTAGTTGCAAGTCTTTTGTAAGACAATTTGCAGACAGTAATGACAATGACAAAAATGACAATGGCTGAGTGAGCAGCGGATGTTTTTTCTTTATTTTTTGTTGCATTCGAATTTTATATTAAATTTTAGATTCTGCGGTTTAAAAAAGAATATATTATATTATTTTAATTTCATTTACTTTTAAGAAATTTAATTTAAGTACTTTTTGATTTAATTTTTTTCTTTTTTAATTATATTTTCTTTTAATTCGTAGAGTCTGTTTTAAAAAGAAAATGTATTTTTGTGTTTTCATTTCCTTTTTGCAACCATATTTTATTCTTTTTATTTCTTTAAGTTTAATTTTCTTTAAATTTTTAGATCTTTTGTTTTAATTAGAATTTATATTTACTAATTTTATTTAATTTTTAAGAACTTACATGATTGCTTTGTGTCTCTCAATTTAATTTGGTTTCTTTCTTTTAATATAATTTTCACCAGTTTTTAAATTTTTTGTTTTAAATAGAAAATTTTTTTGTCTAATTTCACTTAGTTTTTAAGAACTTATTCATTTTTTGTTTTTGTAATTAAATTTTTCTTAAATTTGTATTATTTTAATTTTAATTTTATTTTTCGAATTTAATTAAATTTTCAGAAACATATTTTTATCTTTTTTTGCTAATTTTTTTTACTCTACATATTGTTTTACATAGAAGGATGTTTGTAGTTC
>NW_016192797.1:248-3378 GCF_001687245.7 Rhagoletis zephyria | reverse complement strand
CAACTCATATCTAACGGGTACTATTAACGATTTAATGATATGTACGCACTTAGTCAATGCAATTTCATGTGCGGCGTTGGCACGCAGAGAGAGTATTCGCCTAACAAAACTGAGCACCCCGGTTCGAATCTCAGCTGGCCCAAATTTTTATTTTTATTTTTTAAAAGTGACTAGTCGCTTTTTATACCGTTCGGGTATAAATGTGAACAATTAGTCTCTTCATAGGACATGCCCGAACAAAAGCGATCAGTTCATTCCATATAAAGAGATCAAAAGTGGTATTAGTCGCATGCTCCTTTGCGATTGCTCCCGGAGTCATCCCGGATTAGTCCCATTTTTTGCAGGGATACAACAGCGCTTGCATGTGTGTATGTAGGTGTGTCAATGATAAACACATTTACTTGGTAAATGTCACTGGCAACAGCATCAACTCGGTAAAAGCTGAAACAAAAATAACAAAAGCAACAATTAGAGTTACATTGACAACACTACAAGCAACAAAGACAAAAGCTTTTTACCACATACTCGCAACAAACCCTTTCTAGTACCTATACGGCTTCCTTCAGCCGTTACACCACTTTTGAAAAAAAAGGAAAAGTACAAAATTAAAATTAAACTCGCAAGTGCTCTACAAAAATTCATACATATAAATGTTACGTATACGCCACGTACTGTTATTCGGCAATGCGGTTGTTCTAGCGGAAACGCTGCCGCCAGCTGCAGTTCAATAGCCGCAAGGAAAAAACAACAAAACACAACAACAAAAGCAGTCTAAAATAGCTGAGCAGTGAGTAAGCTTGTGTACGTAAATATATGAAGTAATGAATGGAGATTATTCGTATAACATATGTATATATGTATGTATGTTTACTAATACATATGCAACGGCACCACCTTGCATTCAGCCATAGCAGCAGTGCCTGCCGCCGCTACGATGACTTTAACAATATTGCTTGAGTGATTATGCAATTGACAGCTAAATCAATCAATGATGTCAACTTGACAAACAATAACAAAAACAAAAGTTGCAATGTTTGCAACAAAGCAACGGTAACATGCCCATCCAACAACCCAACAACAGCAAAATCAGCACTAATAAAATATTAGTTTTGTGGAAGGCGGCTCCCTTCGCTGACAACACTTCATGCCATTGAAAATGTGTGCGTATGAGTTGTTGAGCTGTCTGTCGGCTTTGTTGGTTTGTTGGACGACCGATCGGTTGGTTGGTGGGTCCTTAGCTTGATTGGTTGGTTTGTTTGATTGCATGTGGTCACAATGCCAGCCAGCTAGCCAGCTATGCAGCAGCTGCCGTAGTTTGATGCCATTGATTGTATTTGTTTTGTTTCACATATACATAGACACGCAACAGTATTCGTATCCACATGCATGAACATTAGAGTGGTCCAATTTTTTGGGGAAAAAATGTAATACTAGAAAACAGGCTCAGATTTTTCCTTTTGATATTTGTAATTTCTATACTTTCAATTTCCTACTGTAACCAATACAGGGTGCTCAATGACCTAGAAATGCGCTACTGGATCGCTTTGAAACTGACAAAAATATTAAGAATTTTTATAAAAAGCCTCCGTTGCCATGACAACTGAAGTTTGTAATATTTTTTCAGCTAATTTAAATTTGAAGCATTTTTAGGTTGCTTAACCCACCGTTTGAGTAACACAAGTATGTATGTACAAATCATTTCTAGAGTAAAATATTAACATTTTATGAGCATCCTCTAAATTTCTATTAAGAAACTTAAAATATGATGTCAGCACCTCATTCGGAAAGATAATTAATTTTGGAAGGTACCACAAACACTATCTTGGAAAATTTTTTTTGGAGCACTCTAATGTACATACATCCATATGTATGCTACTAGTTATTTATTAATGTGTTATACATAAATCCTTTAATATTCGCGCACATATCACTGAATTTATAAACATTTTGCCGCTGTCTATTTTTGGCGATGCTGCGGTGTCCTCTAACCGCTACTCAATCATTCACAGAGTTACATACCCTGCAGCAAAATTTAGGGACAGTCTGTCAAAGCGCTAGTTCCGCCCTACAAATTTCAGAACTGTCTCTGAACTACTGAAAAAGGGATGCTGAGTTGGACGGTTGAAACTCATATGTTGCTAGTTGCGCTGTCATCAATGTTACTCATCCTGGTCATGTGAAAGCTGACAAAAGATGCACAAATGTAATATACTATATTTTTTCGATTTTCTTAGACCCTAAAACTAATAACAAACTGTTTTCGTTTATTTAATATGTAATTCTCTACATAGTTCATGGGGCAACTGCTAAAATATTTCCAAAAAAGTCGTTATTGGTAACATTAATGTCATTTTTATACATATTACGTACGTATAAAATTTAATGCAAAATATAAAATTTAGTTAAGCCGCACTTGACAGGAAAGGTCTGCGTACACCATTTCTTTTTTAAATATTCACAATATATTGAGAGTTAAAATTTGTTATTATTTAAATGATCATGCTTAAAATAAAATAATATTAGCCGTGTTTTAAAACTTTATACAAAACGAAAGTTAAACTTAACGATTTTTCATCAATACATACGTAAATATATCACTAAGCACCCGAAACAAGGCGAATTCATATAAGGTGGTATCGATTCAACAAATACAACAATTACCTGTATTTTGTTTTTTTTGTTTTAAATAGCTGGTGATTGTCAAATTTCATCTATTCTTCTCCGAATGAAAAAGGGCGACAGAAAATACAAACACTTTCACGTTTTCACTCACTCACTAGCAAAATATAAAATTTTGACAATCAAACGCTACACACAGCTGATTAAACAACACCACCNTACATACGTAAATGTATCACTAAGCACCCGAAACAAGGCGAATTCATATAAGGTGGTATCGATTCAACAAATACAACAATTACCTGTATTTTGTTTTTTTTGTTTTAAATAGCTGGTGATTGTCAAATTTCATCTATTCTTCTCCGAATGAAAAAGGGCGACAGAAAATACAAACACTTTCACGTTTTCACTCACTCACTAGCAAAATATAAAATTTTGACAATCAAACGCTACACACAGCTGATTAAACAACACCACCTTATATAAATTCGCCTTGACCCGAAATGTGTAG
>NW_016192797.1:0-212 GCF_001687245.7 Rhagoletis zephyria | reverse complement strand
TTTAATTTCCAATGTTTTTCATCTTAAATATTTTTCGTTTAGTTTTTATTTAAGTACTATGTCTCATACTCCATAAACCATTTAAATCCAAACTCCTAACTGTGCTGCAAAGTTGATAGAACTATTTCGAGTATTCTGTTTTGTAGCCCATCAAATTTAAGTTTAGTAAAGTGTAATCTTGCATCTTAAACGAAAATATTTAAATATGAGAA
>NW_016192796.1:0-3378 GCF_001687245.7 Rhagoletis zephyria | reverse complement strand
TGATATACACCGGCAAAAATAATCACTTATTTTGATAAAGGTACTCGTATCGGCGCTGTATCTGGTAATTCTTATCCCTTTAAAACTATTTAAAAATGATAACAGACGAAATCAAGATATTCTTTGGAATATAATTTTCGAAGACCCGCCTCAAAAGCAATCATTTTTAATAAATACCAATAAAACAGTTCTCTTCATTACATACCTTTTCTTGCTACTCTACAAACGAGGTCATCGTCAGTAGAAATTCATCAAAATTATTTGCTAAATTTCAGCTGCAACCCTCATTTTTGCCAATGCGTGGTGCATAGAATTTCAATCGCCTACTGCAAGAATTTCAAAGGTCGAAAGGGAACATGAATAAAAAAAACTCCATACAAAAAAAAATTTAGGTTTTTGGACGGATTCGGAGGAGCCTTGTTTTACGCGAAAAATTAGAGGGGCTGTTACGATTATAATAAAACTGCAGGATAGTAGTGTTGTTGTAATGCTTAATCCGAATATGTCATAAAATGTAGAGTTTAGCAGCTGACAGCTGTAAAATCAACTGCCAATTTCTCTAAAAATAATCCGTTTACGTTTTTTGGGCACACTAGTCACGAATATTGTATCAAATTAAAACTTTGCCAGTTTACAGCTGTCAAATGGACCGTGCATTTTTCTGAAACAAGTCGACCCTGGCCGAAATAGGTTTTTTAAGTTATTTTTTTATTTTATACAAAATTCGTCATTTCCAAAAGTTAAGTTGTCTCATTTTTAAATTTAAGGTTTAATTCTTCAGGTTTTTATTTTTGAAAATTATGGACATCATATTGGTTTTTCCATTTTGAATTTTCAAAAACTAGTTTGAAATTTGTAATGAGCGAACTTACGGACCTTTAAATACCAAATTTCATAAAAATTTAGTAATTTTTTTTACTTCTTGGACACCATATCGGATTAGTTATTTTGGACTTTTAAAAATTATATGATGCTAAATATATATCTTATTACACTTTATGTTATTTGGAACAACTGCTAAAATTGGTATAGTGAAATAAAATAAACGCCACTCTTTTTGGCGCTAGTATGCGCGGCTTTTATTTTCGTAGATCCTTAAAGGACCCCTTGCAGATATTATTGAAAAACATTTAACATAAGAATAGCTTTTTTCCGGTTAATTTCACACAGTTTCTAAATATGCCTTTTCCGCATAAAACACTGCCTCTCCGACCATTGTGCGACACCTAAAAATGCTTTGGTATTAAAATTTATTTGTATATCAAGATCAGTCAGGAAATGAGCTCTATAAAAACCCCATGATCCTGCAGACTTACAAAGAAGAATTTCCGGCACTGCTCAAAAATGTATGTATATAGTCCATTTTCGAAAATAGTTCTTTAGGCTAACTCTCATAGCTTCAACATAACTTAAGCTAAGGCAATGTTTTTAAGGTTTTTGAACATCCTTATAAAATGCGAATGTGCAGTGGAGTGCAGAAAAAATTACCAGTTGAAGTGCAGAATGGGGTTGCTCTCCCTCTTCGTATACTGTATCTTGTAAAAAAAAATTTGTAGAATACCCATTTGTAATAACTTCAACAAGAACAAAGGTTGTTAGAAATCTAATATAAAATCTAATTTTTTCAACTTTGGCACTAAAATTGCCACGACCATTTCTGAAAGATTCCTCGATTTAACAAAAAAAGTTTAGGAACTAATATTAGCGAAGGGATATTCTGCTGATACAACAATCAGCGTTTTCTTAGCTTCAGTCCTAAAGTTTCCACTACCATTTCTAGGGTTTAGCGCCCTTAAAAAAAATCTTCACGAACAAGCAATTTTACTCGATGGGTGTTGAACCGCAATCCGCAATAAAATTTACATTTTCGCAAAAATACGATTTTTGAAATCTTGCTATCTATTTATAATACTTCGATGGCCACTAAAGTAAAATTTTAAACTGTGAATTCTACATTTAAAAAGACATATTTTTTGACGAGCCACTCTTTATTCCACAGAATATTTGGTGTTGTTTTTTTTTTCGATGCGAAACACACAACTTTTGCCTATTTGTGTTTTAGCAAATTTTCACAAAATTTTTGCTCATCCATCCGTGCAGCAGCAGTTTTATGTAAAGCATTCACATTTTACATTTTGTTACATACAAATTTTCTCTTTCGAATTTTTTGTCATTTTCCCCGATTTGCAAATTTTAGCTGTACATACGTATGTATGTATGTATGGATGAAAGTATTTTAGTTGTATGGTTGTATATAGGCATATTGATATCTATGTATGAGTGCATGTTTAATTTTGTCTGGGTTATATTAATGGCCAGTTCGAATGTCAAAAGTTGATTTGAATATTTTTTCGGTTTNTGGGTTATATTAATGGCCAGTTCGAATGTCAAAAGTTGATTTGAATATTTATTCGGGTTAACAAAATAACATCGACATCGAACCAACCTGACTCTACCTACGCCTACTTCGCTTCTCTACACAGCCCATTCTGCTCCCTCGGGTTGTGGCTTTTGGTGTGTTAACGCTGCGAAGCGTTAATTTTGATTGTCTGTATTTACAACAGAAACAACAGAATAAATTGGTGACAAGCGATTTGGCGTCGATTATCGAGTGGCTTTATAGCATTAAATATTTACAAGAATATTTGAAATTAAATAATTTGGTTTAGGATTTTTGGTGGTAGCATACGAAATGAGACAGGCGTAGTGGGAATACTTTTGAGAGCTTTTAATAGTTTGATCTAATTTCTAAAGTAAAACAATTTGCTGCGCTAGTAGCCACAGTAAAGGCCGCAAAGCTAATCCCAGTTATCTTCAGCAGAATTAAATGGAATTAAATTTAATTTTAGATTTGGCTCATCAAATGCACATTATTTCCGCTACAGTTACGATGACGGTAACATTTTATTTTTTTATTTTTGTTAAAAGTTTATATAAAGTTTAGTACGAGTAATAATATACGGGGGAGAATTCGAAAACAACCTGTGTGATTGAATCCAGCTGGACTGAACGTAATTAAAAAGAAGTGTGCCAGAATGGAGCTGAATGTAAATCCAGCAAAAAACTGCAGGAAATATAAACAATAAGGCTAGATGGTATCAACAAAAGAGGTTCAAATCCAAGGAGTAATACTAGACCAAAAAAACGTGTTGGTCCATGGTCGGAAAGAGCTGGGGATGCTCACCAAAGATACTGAGATGGATCTATATGACGATAGTACGACCCATGAGAGATTATGTAGCCATCAATGGATTGACAGAACCACAGCATTTGGCATGTGTATGCATAACTGAATCCATGAGAACTTGTCCAACTGCATCCTTGGAAGTTTTTTTAGATCTTTACTCTCAATCAGGTGAAAAGAGCTTTACTAAGGAT
>NW_016192795.1:0-3378 GCF_001687245.7 Rhagoletis zephyria | reverse complement strand
AGACGGGGTTGATGTCCATGTTGAAGAGGAGGTGGTGGTGGTGGTGGTGGTGAAGAATGAGGTGTTGAACGAAACTTCGGTTAATCTCAGATGATAATGACGTTAAAGAAAAGATTGAAGGGACCTTCTTTTTCTTCAAACAAAAAGTCCAGCCAAAAGTGCCGACAAAAACATGCCAGCGAGTCGGCTAGATCGACCCCACCAGCTACGCTCTGTGGCAGCATTATCAGCAGCGGCGGCGGCTGTTTGTGTTTGCTTGCGCACTTTCATACTTCTCCGATTCTGCTGCTGTTTTGTTTTCTAGTGCATTTTTAAGTTTTTTTATTCTGTTTTTAACTTCTTGTCAAGCAGAACAGCAGCAGCAGAAGAAGAATGTGAAGAAGAAGAAGGGGAGAAGGAGAGAATTCTCAAAAGCAGTAATGAAACTACTCAGGTGATCATCATCATCCGAAAGTGTCCACCCACTTGCGCGCACCTCAGCCATCTTTGCATTTCCTGGTGGCTTTTGTTTTCCTATCAGTCGGTCAGGCATTTTCCAGTCTCGCCTTTACCACCCCCAATCATCCTAGTCCCAAAGAAAACAATAAAAAGTTATAGTAGTGTGTTCTAGTTAGATAGTACTAGCTTTTTTGCAATTTACAACCAATGTACAAACAGTAGAAGCAATTTTACCACACACTCACACCTGGTCCTGAATCCTAATCAACAGAGTACTAAACAAACAAACAATAAGCCTGCCACTCCCACACAAAAAATTCTCACAACATTCTTCTCCTCTTCATCCTCAAAACCTAATCTATCTACCTAAATGTGATACTACCTCCAACGTGGTGATCATGATGATGATATTGATAATGAAAAAAGGAAGCAGTCAAAAGAAAGCGCNTGTGATACTACCTCCAACGTGGTGATCATGATGATGATATTGATAATGAAAAAAGGAAGCAGTCAAAAGAAAGCGCCTTCAAATCGAACTTGTTGGCGGCACTACCACTAAATGATAATATGATGCCACCCAATCTCCTTGGAGGATCATCATCATCATCATCATCAACGATGGACAATAAGAAAGGAGGAGGTGGTGGTAGTGGTGGTGACCAGGCTTCAGCCAAGCCATCCTCCACCGAAATCAATGGATTCATCCCTCAACGTCCTCCTCCTCCACCTCCCGTGGGAGCAAACCTAAACTCCCAGAACCACCACCACCTCCCAAACTACGCCATTGCCCAGCAGCAATTGCCTCATCACCCGGCGGCAGCAGCGGCCGCCTTTCACCAGGCCGCCCTCTACTGCCAGCTGATGTCCCAGCAGTCCCAAGTGCCAGTCTACGATTACAATGCCGCCGCCGCCGCCTCAGTCCGACCTTTGCCTCCTCACTTTATGCCTCCTCTTCCTCCTCCTCCTCCTCCTCCTTTCGCTTTGCCTCAGACCCTGAGCACATTCCCTCCTCCTACTCTTCCTCTTCCTCCTTCCCTTCCTCCTCCTCCTCCTCCGTCTCAGTCCTTTGCGCAGCTCTTCCAGAACCACTTTTCCGCACTGAACAACTTTGCAGCCTTGAACAACAGCCAACAACATTCTCTGCGGCAGTACTACTCACCGCAGTTGCCGTACAATTCCGGCGCCGCCATCGATTCTTATGGCCGTCCCAGCAGCAGCCTTCCTCCACCACCGCGGCGAAACAACAATTTTAATAATCTGATTCAGCTAGTTGACAGTGATGAGGGCGCCAAAACTAGTCCAGCGAGAGAGAATGGAATTGGCACCACCACAGCCAACCCCAACACTCAACAATGGAGCTTATCTGCAATATCATCAACCTCAACTTCAACCTCAACCTCAGCCACAAATAAATCCAGTGAGGTATCGAGCTATCGAAGCGGCAGCAGCAGCAGCAGCAGTCGAAACTACCCTTCTTCAGATCGGTACCTCCGAGACCGAGACGGC
This sequence comes from Rhagoletis zephyria, assembly GCF_001687245.7. Taxonomy (NCBI): domain Eukaryota; kingdom Metazoa; phylum Arthropoda; class Insecta; order Diptera; family Tephritidae; genus Rhagoletis; species Rhagoletis zephyria. Next base: position 1,434 of record NW_016192795.1, on the reverse strand, counting down.
GACGACTACCGAAGCAGACGATTTGATCGAAGTGATCGAAACGACAGTCGGCGACGGTCCTCTCGCGGGCGAAGTCGCTCTCGAAGTCGAAGTCGAAGTCTCAGTCGCAGCAGAAGTCGCAGCCGCAGTCGCAGCCCACCAGGTCGAAGATCACGCTATCAGGATCGTCAGCAGAAAGGTACTAGCTACCAAAGGAGCTCTTCAGCTCGATCAGGAGGTGACCACCACCACCGTGACCGGTCAACATCAGCCCACCACCACCGACGAACCTCCAGTGAACGCGAAAAGACCTCTCGCAGCAGCCGACCCGATGATCAACCGCAGAATGTAGAAAACAGCATCGGCAGCAGCAGCCGCTCCAAACTGAAGAGCAGCCTAGAGGAGCTGCTCACCTCGCCGGGCACCTACACCCGCTGTTTCCCGCTGGAGCCCTACTACCGCCAGGCCTCGGTGGTCGTCGATGAGAAGAAGGACGGCGGAGCTTCGGTGGTGAGCAGCAGCGTCGTCGCCCAGGGCACCGACCGCCTGGTTGCCCTGCGAGAGGCCTTCACCCGAGAGGTACTGGACCGAGCGGCGGCCGTCAGAGCTTCGAAACCGGCCTTCACCTACCCGAAGCGGAGAGTCAAGCTAAGGCGGTCCAATAAGCTTCATGGTAAGGGTTCGGGGGAGCTTTTAAAGCCTCATCTTTTTAACACCCCTTTTGCTTCTAAACAGACAAGTGCAACGGCTGCGACTCCGAGACGGAGAGCGACTCTGAGACGGAGCGGCTAAAGGACGGCGGCTTCGCCTTCAACGAGCTGCAGAAGAAGAAGACGCATCCCTGGCNCTTTTGCTTCTAAACAGACAAGTGCAACGGCTGCGACTCCGAGACGGAGAGCGACTCTGAGACGGAGCGGCTAAAGGACGGCGGCTTCGCCTTCAACGAGCTGCAGAAGAAGAAGACGCATCCCTGGCGGCTGCACGAGGAGCTCTGGCACAATGACAAGGGCGAGGTAAAGCGACATCGATAATAACTTTTTTAAAGTCCTTCTTTAAAATCCAAACCCCAATTTCCCCCCTTTCTTCAGATGAACGACGGCCCCGTCTGCCGGTGCAGCCTGAAGGCCCGCCGCAGCGGCATCCGCCACGGCATCTACCTCGGCGAGGAGCCCCTCCCCCGCTGCCACCCGAACACCAACAACCGCCACCGCCTCCATCACTACCTCCTGCAGATCAGGCCGCTGACCAACTTCGTCACCACCTCGCCCACCGTCATCGACTACGACGGGCACAGCTACTTCTTCGAGGGCTACTCCCTTCTCTCCCACGCGCCCATCATCGACACCGTCCCCCCGTGCAAGGTGATCCGCTTCAACATCGAGTACACGGTGGCCTTCGTGGAGACCGCCGCCGAGGACTTTCCCGCCAACTTCACCATCGGCGACCTGGACGCCT
>NW_016192794.1:0-3379 GCF_001687245.7 Rhagoletis zephyria | reverse complement strand
TGAACAAAATTGTGGTTAATATTATAAAATCATTGTTGAAAATTTCAACCAAGGCATTTTTAATATTAACCAAAAATCACGTTGATCCCTTTTCAAGTTTGAATTTGGTAATATTAACCAATTTTTGATTGATTTTTCTCGAAGTGCAGATACTTATTACCTATCTTTTGTTGTTTAAAAGATAAATGTGCTTTTAGGTGGTCTTTAACGTTAAATTTTTTGGAAGTCAGTTATATATATGTATAAACTGAAGTATTTTAATAAAGATCAAGGTTCAAAGAAACTATAAAAATATTAACTTTTGGATAATACACGTTTATAACCAATCTATAAACCGAAAGATGCCGTCTTTAACGTTACTTACCATACTTGACATATTTTCCATTCCAGTCCAAGTTTGAAAGGTAGAAAGAAAGAAAGAGCAGCGAGGTTACGCCCATTTAGCAAAAATTGCAATGCTAATTTTCAACTAATTTTCAACTAATTTACAGAAATATCGAAGTTTTCTAATTTTTCGATAATACCTTACTACAGTTAGTAGTACGGATTACTATAGTAAGTACTAAGTTGGTCTTGGATTATACAAGGATTAGAGATATGAGTCACCTAACAGTAGTGACTTTTTATTTTTTTATTTTTGAATTTTTTACTGTATCATTATTGCAGAGAACCATCGATGTGGGCACCTACGAGGCTTGTTAATTTGAAGAAAAGGTGGCTTTTATTGTTATTGCTTAACAAAATTTTACAGTTTTATTGATTAATTTAAAAAAAACGGCAAAAAATGGGGAAAAGTAACCCAAAGAGCTTGCTTTTCCTTTTCAAACTATTTGCTTTACGTTGATGACTTGAAAGTTTTTGTGCAGGACGCAGTAGATGCAAGGAAACTTCAATGTGACTTGAATAAGCTTCACTTATGGTGTCAAAAGTCATCCCTTTCCATGAACATCAAAAAATGTTTTCACAGTACATTTAAGTACTTGTCGACAGAACGTCACTCCCACGTTTTACTCCATTGCTAACTTCGTTCTTTAAAGGCCAGTATGCAGCTCTCAAGAAAAGCAAAAACTCCATATAATATGACGTACAAGAAATAGCAAAGACATTTTCCTTGAGGCAGTACGCAGTTCCTAAGAAATATGGTACGCTTTCTATTACGGTTTTCTAAAGTTTTTTTTTGTGAAAAAGAGCACAAGGCAACCCATGTTTGCAACAAAATATATTCCCGTTCCATTATTTCTTGAGGAAAGAGTGAGGCAACAGTACCAGATGTCAAAATTTCTTGGACTCACACAGGAAATAATGGCAATTTTTTACCGTTTTCTTGCGAACTGCATACTTGCCTTAATAATGTCTCGGAGACTAAGGATCTTGGAGTAGGTTTCCTTCAACAGTCACGGACTCGGTTCTAGGTTTCCTTCGGCGTATTACCTCAGATTTTTCTGATCCATACACCTTTACTCTTATTTACCTTTCTTGTCCGTTCTCACTTGGTATATGCAGCTATTATCTGGCGTCCATATGACCAGCTTTCTGTGAAAAGACTTGAACGAGTTCAAAAAAATTTCCTTAATCATGCTCTACGATTCGATGACCCTATTCCATCGTACGACGACTTAAGCTGAGGCCACGCAATGAGCGACAAAGCGACGAGCGGCTGAGCGGATTAAAATTAATACATCTAAAATACTATTGAAGTGGCCATGCACTGAGCGGCATTTCTGAGCGGCTGAACGGCATTTCTGTATGGCGTCGCTCAGCCGCTTGCCGTTTTGCCGCTCTTTGCGTGGCCCCGACCTTACGCTAATTAATTTAAGTTTTCGGAAAAATAGAAAAACTGTCCTCTCTCTCTCTTTCATTTATCTACAATGTAATTACCGGCACACCCAATTGCCCAATTCTTCGGAATTTCTACCTTTTTTTATGGTGAAACCCAAAAAACTAGATATTCAAGTAATGCTCCTATTTATCGTGCACTTCGAGAATTCAATGACTTATCTAAATCTCAGTTGATTGATTTTTCTCTACCCAGATCTGCTTTTGTAAGGGTTTTAAACTCTATTACTCAATAAAAAAAGTGATAAAGGGATAAATCGCTTAAATTTATTAGTTTATCCGCATTCTTTCATGAACGAACCTTGGTAAATAATTGCATAAAACTGTTTACTATTTAACGTACGTATATATATGGCTAGTTACGTTTAATTCTTACCTCGTACATTGAGTTCACATACTTTTATATGTTCGTAGCGAAAGCGACTACCTGGCAACCTGTAAGGGCTGAATTTTGCTGAAATTTATACATTTATCCACCAAAGTCGTTTGATAAAGTGATAAACTTTGGTTAAATAGATTTTCATACAAAGTTTGACAGTTAATTTATCAATATGATAAGTTTATTACTTTATCAAGTTTATCAAGAGTGTATCAATTTTGATGAAGACCCCTAATAAGTATTGTAAATTTATCGTTAGTCTGTAAGGTACTTTGTACTGTAGATTTAATAAATAAATAAATTACGGAAACTACAAGGTTTAAAAACATGCAAAAAAATTATTTTTTACAAAATCTTAAAAAATCCGTAATATAAAATGAAAAAATAACCCTATGCAAATAAAAAAACACGTGTTCCATCATTTTTCAATAATCATCATCATCAATTCATCAATAATTTATTGTGAAGTCAATTTATACCCTAGCGGCCTTAGATTTTCCATTTTCTTTATGCACACCTTATAGTCTGGACGTAGCTGAACATTTTGTGACCGGAAAATTGTACAAAGATTGTTACCACCTCTTGTAACCGTGAATCGTCAAATATCGCAGACGCGCTCAATGGTGAAAATGCGCTACTTTTCACATAAGCTGGGAAGCAAGCAAAAAATGGGCATAACTATTCGACAGCTTTCGAAGAATTACATACATTTTTTTATTCCCAATTTTTTAGCTTTATTTTAGTTATACGTTTTATTTTACTTTCTTTTATTTCACATTATTGTTTCAAAATATTTTAATTTTTTCGAACTTAATTTTATTAAGAAAGTTTCCAACAACTGCATATTAGAAAAGGAACTAGAAAAAAATATAAAAAAATTGCGGGCCGTCGAATTCACATCCATGAGCTCGCGGTTCACTTAATTCTCAATACAGCCGTCCCTCAGGGTACAATTCAGTCGGATCAACTGCGTCTTTAATCAACCAATTTTGCCGTTTTGTCTATGCTGTAAGATCCATTCTATTTTTCAAACGGATAAATACAAATTGTTTGTTTACTCCAGAAGCACGCAAACTTCATATACATACATAGCTATGTATGTGTAAACAAGGAGATATTTTTGTGCTTCAGACTCGGACTCTGAAGTTTAGAGCACTATCATGC
>NW_016192793.1:0-3379 GCF_001687245.7 Rhagoletis zephyria | reverse complement strand
TGTATCTATTCAAATTAATTAGAAACCGTCAACCTGGTTATCTTTTCCGTAAATTAGTTTTTGTGAAATCATCACTTTAACGGCGCCTAGATTGTTTTTTGTTAGTGCTATAAGAATTTGGAACTTACTACCAATTTCAATTAAATGCATAACATCAATTGGTTGCTTCAAAATGGCAGTTACAAACGTATATGTGTAATATCCTCCCTCTATTCCCCTCATCTATGTTTATCTATGTTTACTATCCTATTACCCCATCATCTAATTTGTTATTTTACTTTCTTACCCTATAATTTTTGTATTTTATACTTATTTTAGTACTTGTAAGATTAAGTTAAAAGTTTTGAAATTTATATATTAATTTGCGTACAACGAAAAGACCCTGCGTCTTACTGTACCTATGAGATGTTATAATAATAATAATAATAATAATTAATTACATTCAAACAACAATGTCCTGCAATAGACTTTCCATAAGTGCTCGCTGCAAAACATTGTCTGTTATAAGTCTTTGATAGGAGTACACCTGCATGACATTGTCACCAGTGTCATTGTCAACTGTATGTCGTTTAGGATTCACAGCAAGTGGGTCGATGTCACTAAATTCTCTTTAGTGACGATGTCACCGGTGACCACTTTCGCTACCGGGTATTTACAGTCTGAATTGTTATATGTTTGACATATTAGTCAGTGATGAACATCTCATCTATACATACAAATACGTATGCATATTTTTTATAAATTAAAATCAAGGTTCCTTTTTCGGTCTAATTTCAAAAGCTACTGAAGAAATTTGGAGGAGACATTATTAATCAATCTGATGTTAACGTTCATAATTCGATTTTAAGCCTAAAAGCCTCTCGGAGGTTAAAAACTAAATTGCCCACATCTACATAACCTCTTTCTTTTTTCATCAGAATCGTTGCGATTTTATATGTGTATAAATATAGGTGTATAAAATTCCATAACATTATAATAAGTGGTTCCAGAGATAACCGATATGAGAATTTCAGCTTGTATGGGTGGTGCGACGCCNATTATTAATCAATCCGATGTTAACGTTCATAATTCGATTTTAAGCCTAAAAGCCTCTCGGAGGTTAAAAACTAAATTGCCCACATCTACATAACCTCTTTCTTTTTTCATCAGAATCGTTGCGATTTTATATGTGTATAAATATAGGTGTATAAAATTCCATAACATTATAATAAGTGGTTCCAGAGATAACCGATATGAGAATTTCAGCTTGTATGGGTGGTGCGACGCCCCCGATTCCAAAATGTACCATTTTCAAATTTCAGGACGTTAGCATAAACGGTTCCAGAGATAAGCTACATGAGAATTTCAGTCTGTACGGGCGGTGCCACGCCCCGCTTTCGAAAATCTACCATTCTTCGCCGTAAGTACGGTATTGACCACATATGTATGTTGCTTTGTCAAATTTCATGACGTTAACATAAGCGGTTCCAGAGATAAGCGATATAAGAATTTCAGNACATTATTAATCAATCTGATGTTAACGTTCATAATTCGATTTTAAGCCTAAAAGCCTCTCGGAGGTTAAAAACTAAATTGCCCACATCTACATAACCTCTTTCTTTTTTCATCAGAATCGTTGCGATTTTATATGTGTATAAATATAGGTGTATAAAATTCTATAACATTATAATAAGTGGTTCCAGAGATAACCGATATGAGAATTTCAGCTTGTATGGGTGGTGCGACGCCCCCGTTTCCAAAATGTACCATTTTCAAATTTCAGGACGTTAGCATAAACGGTTCCAGAGATAAGCTACATGAGAATTTCAGTCTGTACGGGCGGTGCCACGCCTCGCTTTCGAAAATCTACCATTCTTCGCCGTAAGTACGGTATTGACCACATATGTATGTTGCTTTGTCAAATTTCATGACGTTAACATAAGCGGTTCCAGAGATAAGCGATATAAGAATTTCAGATTGTATGGGCGGTACCACGTCCCCTCTCCCATTATCTAACACTTTTCGCCATAAGTACGTGATTGATATCATAAATAGCTGTGTAAAATTTCAGGACGTTAGCATAAGCGGTTCCAGAGATAAGCGATATAAGAATTTCAGATTGTATGGGCGGTACCACGTCCCCTCTCCCATTATCTAACACTTTTCGCCATAAGTACGTGATTGATATCATAAATAGCTGTGTAAAATTTCAGGACGTTAGCATAAGCGGTTCCAGAGATAAGCGCTATGAGAATTCCAGTTTGTATAGGCGGTGGTGCCAAACCCCCGTTTCCAAAATCTACCACTCTTCGCCATAGGTACGGTATTGACCACATATGCTGCTGTGTCAAATTTCAGGACGTTAGCATGGGCGGTTCCAGAGATAAGCGATATGAGAATTTCAGTTTCTATGGGCGGGGCCACGTCCCCTTTTCCAAAAACGACCACTCTTCGCCATAAGTACGGTATTGACAACATATGTTGCTGTGTCAATTTTCGGGGCATTACCATAAGAGGTTCCAGAGAAAAGCGATATGAGAATTTCAGTTTTTTTGGTGGTGCCACGCCCCCTTTCCCATTATCTACCACTTTTCGCCATAAGTACGTTATTGACATCATAAATTGCTGTGTAAAATTTCAGGACGTTAACATAAGCGGTTCCAGAGATAAGCGATATAAGAATTTCAGTTTGTATGGGCGGTACCACGCCCCCTTTCTCATTATCTACCACTTTTCGCCATAAGTACGTTATTGACATCATAAATTGCTGTGTAAAATTTCAGGACGTTAACATAAGCGGTTCCAGAGATAAGCGATATAAGAATTTCAGTTTGTATGGGCGGTACCACGCCCCCTTTCTCATTATCTACCACTTTTCGCCATAAGTACGTTATTGACATCATAAATTGCTGTGTAAAATTTCAGGACGTTACCATAAGCGGCTCCAGAGATAAGCGGTATGAGAACTTCAGTTTGTATGGGCGGTGCCATGCCTCCTTTTCCAAAATCTGCTTTTCGCCACAAATACGGTATTGATATCATAAATACCTGTATAAAATTTCAGGACGTTAGCATAAGCGGTTCCAGAGATAAGCGTTATGAGAACTTCAGTTTGTATGGGCGGTGCCACGCCCTCTCTTCCAAAATCTACGATTTTTTGCCGTAAGTACAGTATTGAAAATATATCGTCGGCTTAGAGTGTAAACCTGCTAAATCCGTTTTTTGGCAAAATTGACCTTTTGATGCAGTTCGAAGGAGTAGGCGATTCCGCAGTTGGCAAGCAAAAAATACGTCAATCTATACATANTCTCTTCCAAAATCTACGATTTTTTGCCGTAAGTACAGTATTGAAAACATATCGTCGGCTTAGAGTGTAAACCTGCTAAATCCGTTTTTTGGC
>NW_016192792.1:0-3379 GCF_001687245.7 Rhagoletis zephyria | reverse complement strand
AATTCGGTTAATCGATTAACCGAATTGCCCGAGCTCTAGTATATACATAGCATGCCAAAGCATTGTGATGCCGTCGGCATATTTTAGTAATGTTGGTATAGTATAAAGCGGACCCAGGTTCTTGTATTTTGTTTGGTGGAATATTCTTTTTGTATCTGATAGAGTTCTATTTAACTTTATTTCATTACAAAACAGTACAATTTTCCATTCACTAAGAGTCCAGAGCCGGTATTTCTTTGCGAACTCTAATAAATTTTTCTATAATCTCCAGAGACCAACACCTTCCAGAAATTTCTTCCAAGGGGCCTCAATTCACGAAATCGTACGATGTTGACAGCTCATGTGCTTCATTATTTTTCATAAACTACAGATGGAACTTTATTTGCCATCTTCCGCGTGTATTTTTTAAATTATCTACGTGTTACAGGCTGATATAATCCACAGGGAAAGATCGTTCTTAATTAGTTGAACGCAATTGTACATACATAAAATTTTTATTTCTAATACTTGTGCAAAACTCAGAAAAGTTCAATAAATCTTCATGCAGATTTGCAACTTTTTAATCAGATTTTTTAGAATTATTCGAGTATGCAGATTTGTAGCCGATTTAATTTTTATCCAAAAATGCAAGCTTAAAGTTGTTAAAAAATCGAATTGATTTTTCAGAATTTTTTTGTCGAAGGGTTTCACCTTTTTTCCATACAAAGTATTTTAGATTTTTTTATGGAAGAAAATGCGCGAAATAATTGCTTAAAATCAACGGTAAGTCCTTGTTACAAAATATAAATTTGCATTTCATTGTACTGAAATTTAATGGGCTACAAAACTGCATACTCGACAAAATACAAAAAAAAATCTGTTTAAAAAGTTGCAACTGTATGCAAATTTATTGAACTTTCCTGAGTTTTGAGCAAATTCTAGAAGCTATATTTTTATTTTTTTAATTGTAGTATAAACCATATTTTTATAAAAAATTAGCCGAAATAAGTAAAAACTTTTGCATTTAGTGTGAAAAATTCTTTGTGCCAATACTATTATAAACTCTTATAATATAACTCTTTCGAATTTCGATTTCGAACTGATTATCACGCATTGGTTTTTTACTGATCTCTGTTTTTATCCTCAACTCCGTCCCGTAGCAATACAAATATGCACCTCATACCGTTTTGTCATCGCAGAGCCCAACATTTCTGCCCACGAAAAGCTAATATGTAGGCAGTTCATGCTGCTGGCAGCGCTTTTATTTTTGAGTCTAGTGCCTAAACACTATTTGTTTTTATTATACAACTTAAGTATAGGCCCACGCCTGTAAGTGCTATCGCTCTTTTGTAACAATTTCCGTTTTAGATATTAAAATTGCACCCTATTTGCAGGTAAATATGTAGCTGCAAAAGAAGTTCTAAAAACTGTTTAGCAGGCAACACAAAAAAATAAAATCAATGCACCAATGCAAAAAGAAATTTAAATATTTATAATTTCAATGCGCACAGTATTTGCGGTATTTTGTGGGCCCGCCCCCCAACTAGCAACCACCCACTCGCGCCTGCCAACGCTGGAATATACCCATACAATACATAATCACACATTTCTATGCCTCTCCTTCGCAGCATGGCACACTCTCTTTTTATTAAGCTTTTGTTTTGTTTACTTCGATTGTGCGCGAGCATGCTCCTCTCTTTCAGCTGGTGCCACTCACGAGCGTGCACACTCTCGATAGTAGGGCAAAATTATGTATCGATTATGCGACCGACCGAGACCAGTAATGCGATTCAGTGCTTCCACCATATGACAGCAATAACAAATACAGGGGGGCACGTCATTGCCATTATGCTGGTAAGTGCGAGTGGTGCGCAGGGAAGGGCAGGCGGAAACGCACACAAAAAAAGAAAAAAAACGCTGTCGCAACCTGCACTGCAATGATGATGATTGCCTTGCTTGACTGCCGCCTCGCTTTGCCGCTGGCTGAGCGCAATTGGGTGGGGGTGGTGTTGCGTGTTTATTTTTTATTAGCTCACAAAAGCTGCGTCGGTAAAAACAATGACATCCCCTCAGGCGAGGGATGGCGTGAATGGGGCCATTAGCAGGCACTAGCCGGGAACATCGCTCACGCTTTGCTTCGATACGGCTCAGTGGGCATCTTCAATGGCACATCAGTTTGACCAATTTCCAGTATGTCTATTTCTCACGGTTCATTTTGTTTTTAGTTCGTCGAATAGTCTGGGTTTTGTTTAGATATAGTTCTCCATACTACTAAGCGACAAATGAAAGTGTACACCTTGTTCTAGAATAATAATCACAACTATTTTCATGAAAATTTTGTTTACCTTATTTATTTATAAAAATATAGCTCATTCTATAATGTAAACCATACAAATCGAAGTTTCACACAATATAAAATTCACAAAAATTCCAAAAAAATTCATTCAAATTTTCAACTTTTTTTTTTAGAATTTCTAGAAAATTGTCGAAAATCAACGCGTAGCCGGTTGAAACTTGCACTTCATCTGACTAACATAAGATGGGCTACAAAACTGTGTACTCGAAAATTTTCTAGAAGCTTTGAATAAAAAGTTGAAAATTTGGATGAACATTTTTTTGGATTTTTATGAAACTTTGATTTATATGGTTTATATTACAGAATGAACTATATTTTCATACATAAATAATGCAAACAAATTTTTATGAAAATAATTGTGAATATTATATTAGAACAANGTCCCTGTTGGGAAATGCACTAGTGCCGAACTGGTTCTGCACTAGAGAATTTATAACCGTGACTAGTGCGCGCTAATTCTCTTTTGCATGCTAGCAACTGGCCAATCTAACTTTACGATGTGATACGAAGTGCCAATTGCCGCCGCTGCATCCCTTTTTTGATAGTTCCGAACCAGTTCTAAAATCGACAGACGAAAAATATATCATAATTTTTTCAGTCTTTTTGGTTTTTCCATGTTTTTTTACATAAATTATTTTCAAAGAAATTTGTTTTCAATTTGAAATTAAATTTGTTTGAATGATTGTAAAAAATGTACGTTTAAACTTTTGGCCGTAGCTTAGGCAGAGGTGCTTGGTGTTATTGTTTAGATTCCAGAAGGTTTCAGGACTTCAAAATGTTAACACAAGTTTTTGTTTTGTATTACCAAACTATGAAAAAGCATCTGTCTAGTGCAGAATGATAGCGTATTTGAACGAAAAACTCGCCAAACACTTATCCCCCTCCGCTGCATCCCTTTTCTACAGTTCCGAACCAGTTATAGGCCCTTATTATGAGCTGCATTCGATTTTCGATCTTCGCTGGAAATTTTCGTTGAGTATCGAATTTTCTGTTTTTTTTGCATTCGATGGTGTAACGAAGTGTTAGAAAATTGTGAAAAATGTA
>NW_016192791.1:0-3379 GCF_001687245.7 Rhagoletis zephyria | reverse complement strand
TACATAGTAGGTAGTGTTATTATTTATTCGGAACCCGAAATGTATAACTTATACAAGAATTCGTTATTATATGAAAATTTTTGCGAAAAATTGTAATAGCGTTAATATAAAAATATTGTGAACTTTATGAAATAAGCGTTTATGCAATTATGTACNAAGAATTCGTTATTATATGAAAATTTTTGCGAAAAATTGTAATAGCGTTAATATAAAAATATTGTGAACTTTATGAAATAAGCGTTTATGCAATTATGTACATATGTATATCGTGCATTCCATGTCAACCGGGCCACCTAAATATCTCAAAAACGGGAATTCTCAGCTTTACCAAACTTTGCGCAGACTATCTTTGATATGTGTACTTTCATCTAAAATTTTTTCAGAATTACTACTTTTTTTGTTTCAAAATGGCGGACCAAATTACCTCCGAAATTTTGGATACAAATTTGCAACTTTTTAATTAGAATCTCTAGAATAATTTCGAGTATGCAGTTTTGTAGACCATTACATTTTAGTATAATAAAGTGCAAGTTTCAAGTTGCTAAAAATTTGAGATGATTTTTTAGAATAATTTTTTTAGCTGACACGGTTTTGCATAAAAAAAAAATGTCGAACATACATTGTATGGGAAAACTGGGTGGCACTTTTTTAGAAACTTGAAGCTTGCACTTGGTTACACTAAAATTTTATGGGCAACAAGACTGCATACTCGATATTATTCTAGAAAATCTAGTTAAAAAGTCGCAGTCGAAGCACGTTGTTAGAAATATTTTGGACCGCCATTTTGAAAGGAAAAAAAAGTAATTCTAAAAAAGTTTGGTGAAAAACAAAATGTNGAATGCTACAGTGGAAAGTGTCTCAATTGTAAGGCTGAAAATTTTAATTTTCCAAATACAATTAGACTTCAACAACACTTAAACGATTGTTTAAATAAAAACTTCATTGACAAAATAACATTTCATTGTTGGACAACTACAGACCGAGCGAAAATGGAGAGACGAGAATTATTAAAATCAGATTTTATTAATGAGTTAATTGAAAAGTTATTTAAGTTAAAAATACATGATTTTATTGGAAAACAGCAATCAAAATGTTTCAAAGAGTGTCAAATTATTTGAAAAAACACGAAGTAATAGTCTGTATGGATTTTTCTGAAAATTTACAATTTGTATCTCGAAATGCAATAAGCGGAGTTCACTGGAATAACGAGCAATGTTCTCTTTTCACTATTGTATGCTATTGTAGAAAAGAAAACAAATTAGAACACAAATCTATGATTAAATATAATATCAAACGAACTAGATCATAATACGGCAGCAGTACATACTTTCCAAGACATAATTATAACTCGATTAAAAAAACTAATAATTAAAAAAAAAATTATTACTTCATGGATGGTGCTGTGCAGCACTTTAAGAATAAATACAGGTTCAGAAACATTGAATTACATTTTGATGACTTTGGTATTGAAGCAGAACATCATTTTTTGTAACAGCTCATCGAAAAGGACCTGGTGAAGGCGTGGGAGGAAAATTTAAGACAGCTGTAAGACGTGCTAGTCTGCAAGCTAGAACACCATCTCAACAAATTTTGAACGTTGAAAAGCTGTACAAATGGGCAAAAGCTAATGAAAAAAGTAATATTCTGTTCAAAAGACAAAATATTAGAATTAAAAAAAAAATTGAAAGCAAGATGTGCAGCTGCTGAACGAGTACCTGATATTCGAAAAGCTCATGCGTTCGTTAAAAATGAATTAGGGGAATTTGAAGCACGCACATTCTCAACTAAAGCAGTGTAAAAAAATAAAAATATAATTTAAAATCAAAAATGTTAAAAAAAACAACAACATTTGAATTATTGAAAACCGGCTTTAAAAAGTATTACATATTCGTATTCCGAATACCAAAAAGTAAGTAATAAAGAACATGATAAAAAATTAAATAAATCAATTATTTTTCGTCATATTGAATCCGCCATTTCAAAATGTACCATTTCAGTCTAATTGCTAGCCATACAAGGAATATCAAAAAGAATAATAATAATTTGAGATGAAAGAACACCTGTCAAAGATAATCTGTACAATGCTTGGTGGAAAACTACACGTTTTTGAGAAATTTAGGTTGCCCAGTTAACATGAAATGTATGGTCGTGCATGTCAAAAACGAACATTTAGGTTTTCACCATACTTTGCGCGGACCATCTTCGACATGTGTACTTTCACCTAAATTTTTTTTAGAATTACTTTTTTTTCTTTTCAAAATGGCGGACCAAAATATTTCTAAAAACGTACAAATTTGCAATTTTCAACTAGATTTAATAATTTATTTTTAAGCTACAGGCCGTATGTTAAATAAAACATTAAATGTTTTTCTGTTTTATTTACTTTTTAGTTTTATTTTGGTCGATATTTCGCCTTCAGTCTGAAGGCATCTTCAGGACTAAAAAAGGAAAACAATATTTTTACATCATCACAATATAAACCAACAAAAACATACATATGCACAAGTGCATTAAAACGACTTACACTATTAGCTTTGTCCGGTCGACTAATCATATGTTCAAATGTATAATAACAAACAAGCATGAAGAAGATATTAAACATAAACAGGAAAACTAATAATTAAAATACAGTAATTGTAAACAAAATTTTTTACACAAATAACAATACATGAAGTGCTGAACAGTAAGACTAAGAAATGTTTGTATGTCATCTCAGCAGAGCAATGTTGTTGTCCGAAGGAATCTTGGCAGCGGACGGACGATGAGTTAAACATGAACACACGATCACACGACACCTACACTGTAGGTTTGTTGCTGTGCGTTAGAACTAAATTGCGATAAACGTTAGCGCAATTGTCGGTGTCCGTTTTATAGTTCATCCTTTTGTGATTAGGGGTGTTCATAATATGTAGCATCTCTAAAACATAGCGTTTATTATAGACTTTCTCTTCTTGCAAGATTACTACTTTATCAAAGTCGGGATAATGTCCCGTATTCTGGCAATGAGATGACAAGGCTGTCTTATTGTCCGCCGAATTATTCCTCAACTTAATGTTTGATTTGTGAGCGGAAATCCTTGTCTTTAATTTCGATTTTGTTGTCCCCACATATACCATATCGCATACGTGGGACGCGTCGCCACTGCATGGTATTCTATAAGTTACATCAGACTTCTCATTTATTGGAATTTTATCTTTGGTATTTGAGTTAACTTGTTTCAGCGTATTGTCATAAGTAAACGCTATGCGGAAATTGTGCTTGTCATATATTTTTGAGTATTTAATTCTCTCAGATAATCCTGGTACATATGTTGCCGATTTATACATTTGGTTGTTCCCGTCACTATTTGATTTCTCTTTACCGGTCTGGACATAGAAGT
>NW_016192789.1:0-3380 GCF_001687245.7 Rhagoletis zephyria | reverse complement strand
TAAAGTGAGTGAAGGTAGAGCCAGTGGAGGTGGATGGCGCAGAGGAGATAGAGTCCACAGTGGGCAGTGGACTCTCAGAGGGGGCGGCAGCTTCAGACACCTCCATAGAGGTGGGAACGCATGTCGAACTGACAGAGGCCGCAGCGGCGGCGGTGGCGGCGGCGCTGGTCGAGGGCGCTGTTGCTGATGATATTTCTGCCGCCGACGTTTCTGCTGGTGCTGTCGAAGTGGATGCCTGTTGCGGCTGGGTGGGCTGAACGGTAGCCGTGATGGTAGCTGTGGCCTGCTGGCTGCTCATCATGGTGGCCACCACCGTTGAAGGGCTCTCCTCGGCAGTGGCCGTCGGCTGAACCACCGTCACCGGTCGGCTGATGACCCGCTGAGGGACAGTTTTGCCGGCATTGGCATCAATCAACGGCTTGATGCTCGCAGTGGGAGTGGTCTTCGTCGCCAGTGGAAGAACCGACGTCTGCGGCGTCACCGAGCTAACGGTAACTGTGGGCAGGCTGCTGCTGCCGCTGCCCTGCTTTTGCTGCGACGATGACGCGGACATGGTGGGCGCAGAAGTGGCCACTGAGGAGGAGGTGTCACTTGAGACAAAAGAAGGCGCCGCTGAGGTGGAAGGTGAAGAAGAAGAGGCAGCCGAGGCGGCATTCTTGTACTTCAGAGCAAGGTTTCGAAGTTGAGTGTTGATCTTCTGCAGTTTGCTTGATTGAGCCTGAAGTTGGGCCTTCTCATTGGCATCCTCCTGAATCTGCCTGTTCGCCTGTTCAAGGGAGGCTGCCAGTTTCTCCTTTTCAAGAGTGAGGGATTGAATCTACAAAAGTGGAAAACAAATTAATAAAAAAACTCCAAATAAAATGTATCGATTTGCAACTTACCGCTTTGCTCAGATGCGTCTTCTCCGCCATCACTCGCTTCACCGACTCTGAATCGAAGCTCTTCAGCTGTTGAGTCAGCGCGCTGGCCTTCGCCTTCCACTGCTCAATTTCATTGCGCAAAAACTGCTTCTCCACGACCTCTCCTTCCGCCCTGTTCGACAGCTCGCTGACCTCCTTGGCGCCCAGCTCCAACTTGGCCACCTGCTCCATCAGCTCCCTGTTGCGCTGTTCCAGCTTGCTCAGCTCGNTTCGACAGCTCACTGACCTCCTTGGCGCCCTGCTCCAGCTTGGCCACCTGCTCCATCAGCTCCCTGTTGCGCTGCTCCAGCTTGCTCAGCTCGATGCGCATCTGCGAGGTGTTCTCGGTGAGCACTGGCACCAGCTCTGCCTTGGCAAAGAGCTCCTTGTACTCGTTGGAGTTGCTCAGCCGAGCCGTCGACTGGCGTTCCGCCTCGAGGGCGCTCTTGAAGCTCTCAATCTCCTTCAGGCAGTTGTCCAGCTCAATTTTCAGGCGAGAGTGCTCATCGCCCAGCTCCGAGAGCTTCGCCTGCAGCTGGGCGTTCTCCTCGCGGTAGAACTTGACCACGCCGGCCATCTGACTGGCGTTCTCCTTCTGCGTGCTCTCGTCCTGCGCAAAGAGGCTGGAGTTGCTCTGCAGGGCAATCAGCTGATTATTGAGCTGTTCAGTCTGGTTGAGCAGCACCTCATTGACGCCCTTCAGCTCGCTGCGCTCCAGCTGCAGCTTCTCATTCTCCAGACCCAGCTCCTTGATTCGGCTCTCCAGCGACTGCGCACTGCTGGCCACTTGCTCCTTCAGCCGCTCCACCTCCGCCTCCCTCTCCCGGGCCGTCGTCTGCAGCATCTCCAGCTGCAGCTTCAGGCCAATGATGGTGGTGGCGTCGGTGGAGCGAAGGGCCGCCTCCGCCTCGTAGTCCTCCTGCAGCTTGGCGGTGATCACCTTCTGGTAGGTGAGGTCGTCCTGCAGGCTCTGCTCTGTCTCCTGCGCCTTGCGCGTCTCCACCTTCGCCTCCGCCAGCAGCTGCTTCAGCTCCTCAATGACGCTCACATTTTCCGAGGCCGAGGCGAGTGCCTGCTCAACCTGGGCGTTTTTCTCCGCGACAATCGTCTCGTGGCTCTGGCGGGCGGCCTCAATCTCCTGCTCCAGCTGGCGAATGGCGTCGGCCTTGCTCTGCAGCTCCCGCTCAATGCTCACTCGCGTCTCATCATTGTGCGCCACCATCTGCGCCAGATTCTCCTCCAGCGAGGCGTTGAAGGCCTTCAGCGACTCGCAGGACGCCTCAGAGTTGGCCAGCTTTCCCTTCAGCACCTTGATCTCGTCCTGCAGGTGCGCAATTTGACGCTTCTGGTCGGCGCTGGGAATGAGATTGGAGCCGTCAGAGCCGGCTGCTGCTTGATTTGCAAAAGCAGCAGCGCCCTTTTCGAGCTGCTGGTTGAGCTGCTGCTGGAGCTCAAAGTACTTCCGCTGCCACTCCACGTTGCCATTCTTCTCCTTCTCGAGCATACTCTGCAGGTTGTTGATTTGACTGGTGAAGGCGGCTATTGAATTGGCCCACTTCTCCTCATCACTTGCCGCCTTCTTCTGGTAAAATTCAGTATTTGCTTTGAGGTGTTCGCACTGCATCTGCAGACTGCGAATCGACTCCCGTTCCGACTCTTGGTTATTCGCCTGGATAGCCTGCAGTTGGTAGACGATTCGCTTGTGGTTCTCCAGCTCCTCGCGAATATGAGCATTCTCCTGAATCAAGGACAGCTCGGCGTTTTTCATCACATCGCGCTCGGAGCGAGACACCGCGACTTTAGTCTCCGCATCCTTGAGCGACTGCTTCGCCGCTTCAATCTCCGACTTGAGGTAGATGATGCTCTTTTCCAGGTGCTCAATGGTAGAGTTCAGCTTAATGTTGCGTTCACGCAGAGAACTGTTCTCCTGCTCCAGCTTCTCCAGCGTGACGTTGGCATTCTCCAGCTGCAGTGTTTTTGACTCCAGGTCGCTGGTAAGTTTGGCGGCCTCCGATTTAACGGTCACATTCTCCGAGATGAGATTGTTCTTCTCGGCGTCCAGTCGGCGGACCTGCTCCAGGTGCTGCTGCCGACAGAGCTCCATGTCCAGCTGGTACTGGTCCACCTTCGCTCTGAGCGCCTTCGTTTCAGCAGCGTCCGCAGCTGAAGAGGAGCTGAAGTCGCCATGTCGAGATCGCTGAAAACTATCGTCAGCGGCGGTGCTGCGCTCCGCCAGTTTGCTTTGCAGGCGCTCCACTTCCTTTTTGCAGTTGTCCAGCTCAGCGGTGAGACTAGCCAGCCTTTCGTCGCTCTTCAGCGCCGCCTCGTCGCCCTCCACCAGCGAGTGAATGTAGCGCATCAGATTGCGATTCTGCTCCTGACAGCTCTGAATGTCTCTAAAGGTGATCATGTTCGCGGGAATGGGACCACCACCGTTGCTGCTCTCCTGCTCCTGCTGTCCCGAGTGGTTGCCCCCAAAGG
>NW_016192788.1:0-3380 GCF_001687245.7 Rhagoletis zephyria | reverse complement strand
TGAGGCAAATTAACACATGCGATGTGGAAAAAGTTTTTAAGGAAAAGGCGATACATGAGCTAATGGATGTAAGAGTGCAAAATGGGGCAAAACAAGCAAAGAAGCAGAGCACCGGCGCAGACAACAGACAATATTGCAACGTGGCGTTGTTATTGAGGTAAAGAAAGTGTAGAGGTGTGCCGATAGCGTGTAAAACAATACAAGCAATTACTTGAATAAACATTCGGACCGGAAAAAAAAGATGGGGTTACCAGACATTTCGGACACGAGAAATCGCTTGCATTGGACACATGAAAATAGTCTGCAGGGAAAATGCTACGAAAGTGACAGGTAATTTGTATGCAATTCCTTCAGGGTTAGTGGCATAAAAAATTGAAACCCTCACAACACAAAAATATGAATGAAGATGTTCTTTTACATTTTTTATTAACACTTGCAAACAGTTAAACAATTGAATAAATTTTTCATTATTTAAAACACCTAAGCGGATTGGTCGACAAACATTGGAAAACAACAAATTTTGTTAACTTTTGAATACGGTTTCAGCGAGAGCGCTATGAAGACACAGGTATAAACTTTTGAAAGTAATATGTGTTGAGCCAAATCGGTTTATTGTTAATGCGGGTCTTACATTGGTATAAACAAGGTATATATCAGTCTAGTTAAATGTTTTAGCTAAAACTCATCTTTGAGTGCACAAAGGTAAAATTGAGTTCATAGTTACATAGAACGAAAAAATCGTTTGGTATTTTTTCATTAAGGAATTTTATACATTACATAAATATCTATCTTAACAAATACATGACGCTGTTCTATATGTTCCCGACGATATAGTTATAATTCATAACTAATAAAATTCTGGAGTAAGTAAAATGTCCCAGCAGTTTTATTAATTTTTTTTTATTTCTTAATTTCATTTTCTTTTATTTTCAGATGCTATAGTTTCAAAAATAATGATTTTTTTTTAAATCAATTTAATTTTTAGGAACTTATTTGAAGTTGAATTTTTTTCCTTCTCATAGTATAATTTTGTTTTAATTTTAAGATTTTATTATTTAAAAAATAAAAATTATTATTTTTGTAATTTTTAGAATCTTTTTGTATGTATTATTTTTTTAATTCATTGCTTTTTCGTAGTCAATGAAATTTGCTTTTAATTTGTAGATGCCATAGTTTTAAAAATAATGATATTTTTAATTGATTTTAATTTTTAGAAACTTATTTAATTTTTAAATTAATTTTTTTCCTTCTCATAGTATAATTTTCTTTTAATCTTTAAATTTTATTGTTTAAAAAATAAAACTTAATTTTTTTTTAGAAACTTCTTGTATTTATTATTTTTTCAATTTATTTCTTTTTCGTTCTCAATGAATTTTGCTTTTAATTTGTAGATATTGTTTTTTTTTTAATTTGTATGCGCTATGTACTTGTTTTGATTAATTTTTTTTTTCTAATTTAATTTTTAGGTTTTATTGTTTTAAAAAGAAAAAGTAATATTTTTTTTTAAATTTTAATTAATTAAAAATTATATTTTTTTTTCTTTATTTGCATTTTTTTTTCTTTATTTTTGAATTACTTTTTATTTATAAATTTTTATTGTGTTAAACAGAAATATATATAGATTTGTATATATATTTTTTTAAGTTTAATTAGATTTTTTAGGAATTTGTTGCTAAAAGGCGTACAGTATAATGCTTAAAGCCTGATTATGGCAACTTAACTTAACTTAGAGAATCAAAATGAAACAGATTTCGACGTGGCATTAATGGCGTTTTCTTTTCTCGAAAAAAAGCACGCAATATGCATGTGAGGATGCTGAGAAAAGAACACGAAAACTTGACAGCCCTGGAGCAGGGCAGAATAAATGCAACATTATTTGGAGAAAAGAAAATGCTCTAACAGCCAGTTTCACCAAACTATTTAAGTGGAAATTTACTTTAAGTTTTTTTATATAATTCTCATTTAAATAATTTTCAGTTTCAATAAACTATTTATTTAAGTGAGTAAATAGTGGTTGTAAAACAGACTAGGCCAGCGAAAGTTTTCATTTGTACTGAGAGCTTTTGAAAGCTTTGGCACGCTGTGTTGTATCAAAATTAATATTTATTGGTGAAACCAAAAAGTCGAAAATTGAAGTAAATTTCACTTAAATAATTTGGTGAAACTGGCTGTAAGTAACGTTTAGTTGCGCCTGTCCAAATATAAGCAACATCCATTTAGGAGAATTTTTAAGTGACTGCCTCTAAGTTACGTTAAGTTACCTTAATCAGACCATAAGACCTCCTCGTTAGCAGATCTTTTAAATACCTTGCTTTCGAAAGACAGTAAAGAGCTTTCAAGATAGTTGCCGGAATTGACGATAGACTCCGGTTAGTTGAAAACAGTTGCCCTAATTTACCTGTAAATTTCTCCAAAAGTCTATATATTTTTAATTAAAAACAACTCTTACAATAATTTGCAGACAAAAACCGATTAAACATAATTAAAAGAAATTTGTAAACAAAAAACCACCCACTTCAACATGTAAATAAAAAGTAAGGAAGTCGGTTAAAAATTATAGGCAAAGTGCTGTGGAGTTTTCTAACTGTAGATATCTTATATGAATATCTATTTTGTTCTTGTAAGATTTTAAATATAGTGCTTTGAAAAAGTTTCTCTTGGCAACGCTTACGATTGAAATTTTATTCAAAAAGGTTCCATCATTCGCGCTCGGGTTTTAAAATTGATTTGAACTATTAGGGAAGCAAGCGTAAAATTTTCAACAACCAATGAATGAAGCTTCGTCTTTACAAACCAAACTTAAGTTGAATGATTCAACTTGATTTCATTATCTGCGATATCGTCGCTTACTAAGTGGCAATCAGATAAATTTTTTGTTGCCCTTACGCTGTACAAAGCACGACTATAATGCTTTGTTAGACTGTGGTTGTGTGTACTAGAAGAAGAAAAAAACACTGAAACTAGAAGCTAAACAAAGTTTGGCAGTTTGTAAAAAAAAAAAACAAAAACCAAAAAGAAATGTTAACATAAAGACAAAAACGGCTAAATTCAAAAACAAGCAGCAGATTGTGCAATCAATATAGTATTTACACATAGGCAACATTGGATGCAGTTTTCCGTTATGTCACAGACTGAATGTCAATGCCGTTGTGCATACAAAGGACGAACAGAGACTATGTTGCAATTAAAAAAAGGCATGCATACACATACGCACACTCGAATTACATATGCATGTACTTGATTTTGTAAAGGGAACGCTCAACAAAAAAAATCGGTCTGCTATTTTGATTCTGTGCTTTTATTTAGCTTTAGTGTGTAAAAAAGTGTAATTCAAAAAATGCTGCTAAAACTTAAAAATAAAAATCCAAGGACTAACAAAA